>NC_030422.2:34892599-34902599 GCF_001660625.3 Ictalurus punctatus
CTGATGAAACATAATCCTGAATCTATTAATATAGATTAGAACTAATTATACATCAATTATTTATAAAAGAATTACAGACAACTGGTGTGTAAAATTATTCCTATTGTTAAATTGATGTGTATATAATTTAACAGGTCATTTACACATAACGCTAATTGTTTTAAAATGGTCCTTCTGTAAATCCTCATCAATCATCTACAATAGGCCTGTAGTACCTCCGATTCACCACTAAGTGCGCACAAATCCATCAGAGGATAATAAATCGCATAATATCGTATCACGCTCGGTATCGTGTCACGCTCGGTATCGTGTCACGTTCGGTATCGTGTCACGTTCGGTATCGTGTCACGCTCAGTATCGTGTCACGCTCTGTATCGTGTCACGCTCTGTATCGTGTCACGTTCAGTATCGTGTCACGTTCAGTATCGTGTCACGCCCTATATCGTGTCACGTTCAGTATCGTGTCACGCTCTGTATCGTGTCACGTTCAGTATCGTGTCACGTTCAGTATCGTGTCACGTTCAGTATCGTGTCACGCTCTGTATATCGTGTCACGCTCTGTACATCGTGTCACACTCTGTATCGTGTCACGCTCTGTAATGTGTCACGCTCTATATATCGTGTCACGCTCTGTATCGTGTCACGCTCAGTATCGTGTCATGCTCTGTATCGTGTCTGTCACGGAACGAGACTGGAGGCGGATGCAGGTGCAGGTCACCGTCTTTATTATTTAAACGAGAAACAAATAAACAGATAAACAAACACAGGGAGCGCGGTCTCTACTGACTATACACACTCTGGTCCTCTAGCTACGACCGCTAACATGCTACACCTTAGCATATACCGTTACACTTCCTTGACGAACCAAACCAACTATAATACTGCGCGATGTGCGCAGTCACACGGGGGGTTTAACTAACAAACCTAATTAACTCAAAACATGGGCACCTGTGGCAAATCAGAGACATACTCAAACTTAACTCAGTGTCCAAGCGGGAAGTGAACAAAAACAAAAGAGTCATGTGACCAGTCATTGGCCATACCGCAGTGCCCTCTGCTGGCCGTGGCGTAACAGAACCCCCCTCCAAAGGGTGCTCCTCCCGGAGCACCAAGAACCCCTCTCCAACGGGGGTCCCGGACCCCTGTGCGAACTGTCTTTCACTGCGACAGAAAGCGAAGCAGCCTCCATCGGGCAGCAGAGGAGCAGAGCAGCATCCCCACCGGGGTTGAAAGTCAGAGCACCGCCCCTGGCGGCGCTGGGACGCAGGACACTGCCCCTGGGATGCTGGGCACCACCCCCGGCAGCTCTTGAACTCTGGGTGCCACCCTCGGCGGCACTGGAGGGCTGGGCGGCCTCCTCAGCCGGGCGGGGCAGCGGGACGGCCTCCTTGGCCATGCAGGGCAGCGGGACGGCCTCCTGGGCCATGCAGGGCAGCGGGACGGCCTCCTCGGCTGGGCTGGACAGCGGGACAGCTTCCTCGGCCGTGCAGGGCAGCGGGACGGCCTCCTCAGCTGGAATGGACAGCAGGACGGCCTCCTCAGCTGGGCTGGACAGCGGGACAGCTTCCTCGGCCGTGCAGGGCACTGGGACGGCCTCCTCAGCTGGGCTGGACAGCAGGACAGCTTCCTCGGCCGTGCAGGGTAGCGGGACGGCCTCCTCGGCCATGCAGGGCAGCGGGACGGCCTCCTCGGCTGGGCTGGACAGCGGGACAGCTTCCTCGGCCGTGCAGGGTAGCGGGACGGCCTCCTCGGCCATGCAGGGCAGCGGGACGGCCTCCTCGGCTGGGCTGGACAGCGGGACAGTTTCCTCGGCCGTGCAGGGTAGCGGGGCGGCCTCCTCGGCTGTGCAGGGCGGCGGGACGGCCTCCTCGGCTGTGCAGGGCGGCGGGACGGCCTCCTCCGCTGTGCAGGGCGGCGGGACGGCCTCCTCGGCTGTGCAGGGCGGCGGGACGGCCTCCTCGGCTGTGCAGGGCGGCGGGATGGCCTCCTCGGCCGGGCTGGACAGCGGGACAGCCTCCTCAGCCTGTCCCTCTGAGGTCGCCATGTTGACCTCAGGTGAGAGCTCCACAGCTGAGACCTCCCCGTAGGCCTCAGGCTGGAGCTCTGCTGTCCTCATTGCCTGCCCCCCCAAAAAATTTCTGGGCCAGCCTTCACCTCTGCACTGCGCAGCAAGGTGTACCTCCCCTGCAGTGGAAAGCCCCAGATGCTCAGGTTACTTTGCTGGCTGTGTTGCATGGCGTCGCTCCTTGGCGGCGGGGACGGGGTATATGGCGCGAGGGACGACGCGGCGCGCAGCTCGGCTTTGCACTGAGCCATTTCCTCTTCGAGCTGTTTGCTCATCTCCAGGGACGAACGGAGGAGTGCCCAAATCCTGGCCTCTTCGGCGGAGCTCATAGCGACCTGCTGCTTCCGCATTTTTAGGCGCAGTATTCTGTCACGGAACGAGACTGGAGGTGGATGCAGGTGCAGGTCACCGTCTTTATTATTTAAACGAGAAACAAGTAAACAGATAAACAAACACAGAGAGCGCAGTCTCCACTGACTATACACACTCTGGTCCTCTAGCTACGACCGCTAACATGCTACACCTTAGCACATACCGTTACACTTCCTTGACGAACCAAACCAACTATAATACTGCGCGATGTGCACGGTCACACGGGGGATTTAACTAACAAACCTGATTAACTCAAAACATGGGCACCTGTGGCAAATCAGAGACATACTCAAACTTAACTCAGTGTCCAAGCGGGAAGTGAACAAAAACAAAAGAGTCACGTGACCAGTCAGCGGCTGTACCGCAGTGCCCTCTGCTGGCCGTGGCGTAACAGTGTCACGTTCAGTATCGTGTCACGTTCAGTATCGTGTCACGTTCAGTATCGTGTCACGCTCAGTATCGTGTCACGCTCTGTATCGTGTCACGTTCAGTATCGTGTCACGCTCAGTATCGTGTCACGCTCAGTATCGTGTCACACTCAGTATCGTGTCACGCACTGTATCGTGTCACGTTCAGTATCGTGTCACGCCCTGTATCGTGTCACGTTCAGTATCGTGTCACGTTCAGTATCGTGTCACGCCCTGTATCGTGTCACGTTCAGTATCGTGTCACGTTCAGTATCGTGTCACGCTCAGTATCGTGTCACGCTCTGTATCGTGTCACGCTCAGTATCGTGTCACGCTCTGTATCGTGTCAAGCTCTGTTTCGTGTCACGTTCAGTATCGTGTCACGCTCAGTATCGTGTCACGCTCTGTATCGTGTCACGTTCAGTATCGTGTCACGTTCAGTATCGTGTCACGCTCTGTATCGTGTCACGCTCTGTATCGTGTCACGCTCAGTATCGTGTCACGCTCTGTATCGTGTCAAGCTCTGTTTCGTGTCACGTTCAGTATCGTGTCACGTTCAGTATCGTGTCACGCTCTGTATCGTGTCACGCTCAGTATCGTGTCACGCTCTGTTTCGTGTCACGTTCAGTATCGTGTCACGCTCAGTATCGTGTCACGCTCTGTATCGTGTCACGTTCAGTATCGTGTCACGCTCAGTATCGTGTCACGTTCAGTATCGTGTCACGCTCAGTATCGTGTCACGTTCAGTATCGTGTCACGCTCAGTATCGTGTCACGCCCTATATCGTGTCACGCTCAGTATCGTGTCACGCTCAGTATCGTGTCACGTTCAGTATCGTGTCACGCTCAGTATCGTGTCACGCTCAGTATCGTGTCACGCTCAGTATCGTATCACGCT
Source organism: Ictalurus punctatus (assembly GCF_001660625.3). Taxonomy (NCBI): domain Eukaryota; kingdom Metazoa; phylum Chordata; class Actinopteri; order Siluriformes; family Ictaluridae; genus Ictalurus; species Ictalurus punctatus. The sequence goes on from NC_030422.2 coordinate 34,896,341, forward strand.
CTGTATCGTGTCACGCTCAGTATCGTGTCGCGTTCAGTATCGTGTCACGTTCAGTATCGTGTCACGCTCAGTATCGTATCACGCTCTGTATCGTGTCACGCTCAGTATCGTGTCGCGTTCAGTATCGTGTCGCCCTGTATCGTGTCACGTCCGGTATCGTGTCACGTTCAGTATCGTGTCACGCTCTGTATCGTGTCACGTTCAGTATCGTGTCACGCTCTGTATCGTGTCACGCTCTGTATCATGTCACGCTCAGTATCGTGTCACGCTCAGTATCGTGTCATGCTGAGTATCGTGTCACGCTCAGTATCGTGTCACGTTCAGTATCGTGTCACGCTCAGTATTGTGTCACACTGAGTATCGTGTCATGTTCAGTATCGTGTCGCCCTATATTGCGTCACGTTCAGTATCGTGTCACGCTCAGTATCGTGTCGCCCGATATCGTGTCACGTTCAGTATCGTGTCACGTTCAGTATCGTGTCACGCTCTGTATCGTGTCACGTTCAGTATCGTGTCACGTTCAGTATCGTGTCACGCGCTGTATCGTGTCACGCTCAGTATTGTGTCACGTTCAGTATCGTGTCACGTTCAGTATCGTGTCACGCTCTGTATCGTGTCACGCTCAGTATCGTGTCACGTTCAGTATCGTGTCACGCGCTGTATCGTGTCACGTTCAGTATCGTGTCACGTTCTGTATCGTGTCACGCGCTGTATCGTGTCACGCTCAGTATCCTGTCACGCTCTGTATCGTGTCACGTTCAGTATCGTGTCACGCTCAGTATCGTGTCACGCTCTGTATCGTGTCACGCTCAGTATCGTGTCACGCTCAGTATCGTGTCGCCCTATATCGTGTCACGTCCGGTATCGTGTCACGCTCTGTATCGTGTCACGTTCAGTATCGTGTCACGCCCTATATCGTGTCACGTGCAGTATCGTGTCACGCGCTGTATCGTGTCACGTTCAGTATCGTGTCACGTTCAGTATCGTGTCACGCTCTGTATCGTGTCACACTCGGTATCGTGTCACGCGCTGTATCGTGTCACGCTCAGTATCGTGTCACGCTCTGTATCGTGTCAAGCTCTGTTTCGTGTCACGTTCAGTATCGTGTCACGTTCAGTATCGTGTCACGCTCTGTATCGTGTCACGCTCAGTATCGTGTCACGCTCTGTTTCGTGTCACGTTCAGTATCGTGTCACGCTCAGTATCGTGTCACGCTCTGTATCGTGTCACGTTCAGTATCGTGTCACGCTCAGTATCGTGTCACGTTCAGTATCGTGTCACGCTCAGTATCGTGTCACGTTCAGTATCGTGTCACGCTCAGTATCGTGTCACGCCCTATATCGTGTCACGCTCAGTATCGTGTCACGCTCAGTATCGTGTCACGCTCAGTATCGTATCACGCTCTGTATCGTGTCACGCTCGGTATCGTGTCGCGTTCGGTATCGTGTCGCGTTCGGTATCGTGTCACGTTCGGTATCGTGTCACGCGCTGTATCGTGTCACGCTCGGTATCGTGTCACGCTCTGTATCGTGTCACGCTCTGTATCGTGTCACGTTCGGTATCGTGTCACGCTCGGTATCGTGTCACGTTCGGTATCGTGTCACGCGCTGTATCGTGTCAAGCTCGGTATCGTGTCACGCTCGGTATCGTGTCACGCTCTGTATCGTGTCACGTTCGGTATCGTGTCACGCTCGGTATCGTGTCACGTTCCGTATCGTGTCACGTTCAGTATCGTGTCACGCTCTGTATCGTGTCACGTTCGGTATCCTGTCACGCTCTGTATCGTGTCACGTTCAGTATCGTGTCACGTTCAGTATCGTGTCACGCTCTGTATCGTGTCACGCTCGGTATCGTGTCACGTTCGGTATCGTGTCACGTTCGGTATCGTGTCACGCGCTGTATCGTGTCACGCTCGGTATCGTGTCACGCTCGGTATCGTGTCACGTTCCGTATCGTGTCACGCTCAGTATCGTGTCACGCTCTGTATCGTGTCACGTTCGGTATCGTGTCACGCTCGGTATCGTGTCACGCTCCGTATCGTGTCACGCTCCGTATCGTGTCACGTTCAGTATAGTGTCACGCTCTGTATCGTGTCACGTTCAGTATCGTGTCACGTTCAGTATCGTGTCACGCGCTGTATCGTGTCACGTTCAGTATCGTGTCACGCTCAGTATCCTGTCACGCCCTATATCGTGTTCACGTGCAGTATCGTGTCACGCTCAGTATCGCGTCACGTTCAGTATCGTGTCACGCTCTGTATCCTGTCACGCCCTATATCGTGTCACGTGCAGTATCGTGTCACGTTCAGTATCGTGTCACGCTCTGTATCGTGTCACGCTCAGTATCGTGTCACGCTCTGTTTCGTGTCACGTTCAGTATCGTGTCACGCTCAGTATCGTGTCACGCTCTGTATCGTGTCACGCTCAGTATCGTGTCACGCTCAGTATCGTGTCACGCCCTGTATCGTGTCACGCTCAGTATCGTGTCACGTTCAGTATCGTGTCACGCTCAGTATCGTGTCGCGTTCAGTATCGTGTCGCGTTCAGTATCGTGTCGCGCTCTGTATCGTGTCGCGCTCAGTATCGTGTCGCGTTCAGTATCGTGTCGCCCTGTATCGTGTCACGTCCGGTATCGTGTCACGCTCTGTATCGTGTCACGCTCAGTATCGTGTCACGCTCTGTTTCGTGTCACGTTCAGTATCGTGTCACGCTCAGTATCGTGTCACGCTCTGTATCGTGTCACGTTCAGTATCGTGTCACGCTCAGTATCGTGTCACGTTCAGTATCGTGTCACGCTCAGTATCGTGTCACGTTCAGTATCGTGTCACGCTCAGTATCGTGTCACGCCCTGTATCGTGTCACGCTCAGTATCGTGTCACGCTCAGTATCGTGTCACGTTCAGTATCGTGTCACGCTCAGTATCGTGTCACGCTCAGTATCGTATCACGCTCTGTATCGTGTCACGCTCAGTATCGTGTCGCGTTCAGTATCGTGTCGCCCTATATCGTGTCACGTCCGGTATCGTGTCACGTTCAGTATCGTGTCACGCTCTGTATCGTGTCACGTTCAGTATCGTGTCACGCTCTGTATCGTGTCACGCTCTGTATCGTGTCACGTTCAGTATCGTGTCACGCTCAGTATCGTGTCACGCTCAGTATCGTGTCACGCTGAGTATCGTGTCACGCTCAGTATCGTGTCACGTTCAGTATCGTGTCACGCTCAGTATTGTGTCACACTGAGTATCGTGTCATGTTCAGTATCGTGTCGCCCTATATTGCGTCACGTTCAGTATCGTGTCACGCTCAGTATCGTGTCGCCCGATATCGTGTCACGTTCAGTATCGTGTCACGTTCAGTATCGTGTCACGCTCTGTATCGTGTCACGTTCAGTATCGTGTCACGTTCAGTATCGTGTCACGCGCTGTATCGTGTCACGCTCAGTATCGTGTCACGTTCAGTATCGTGTCACGTTCAGTATCGTGTCACGCTCTGTATCGTGTCACGCTCAGTATCGTGTCACGTTCAGTATCGTGTCACGCGCTGTATCGTGTCACGTTCAGTATCGTGTCACGTTCAGTATCGTGTCACGCGCTGTATCGTGTCACGCTCAGTATCCTGTCACGCTCTGTATCGTGTCACGTTCAGTATCGTGTCACGCCCTATATCGTGTCACGCTCAGTATCGTGTCACGCTCAGTATCGTGTCACGTTCAGTATCGTGTCACGCTCAGTATCGTGTCACGCTCTGTATCGTGTCACGCTCAGTATCGTGTCGCCCTATATCGTGTCACGTCCGGTATCGTGTCACGCTCTGTATCGTGTCACGTTCAGTATCGTGTCACGCCCTATATCGTGTCACGTGCAGTATCGTGTCACGCGCTGTATCGTGTCACGTTCAGTATCGTGTCACGTTCAGTATCGTGTCACGCTCTGTATCGTGTCACACTCGGTATCGTGTCACGCGCTGTATCGTGTCACGTTCGGTATCGTGTCAAGCTCGGTATCGTGTCACGCTCGGTATCGTGTCACGCTCTGTATCGTGTCACGTTCGGTATCGTGTCACGCTCGGTATCGTGTCACGTTCCGTATCGTGTCACGTTCAGTATCGTGTCACGCTCTGTATCGTGTCACGTTCGGTATCCTGTCACGCTCTGTATCGTGTCACGTTCAGTATCGTGTCACGTTCAGTATCGTGTCACGCTCTGTATCGTGTCACGCTCGGTATCGTGTCACGTTCGGTATCGTGTCACGCGCTGTATCGTGTCACGCTCGGTATCGTGTCACGCTCGGTATCGTGTCACGCTCTGTATCGTGTCACGTTCGGTATCGTGTCACGCTCGGTATCGTGTCACGTTCGGTATCGTGTCACGTTCGGTATCGTGTCACGCGCTGTATCGTGTCAAGCTCGGTATCGTGTCACGCTCGGTATCGTGTCACGCTCTGTATCGTGTCACGTTCGGTATCGTGTCACGCTCGGTATCGTGTCACGTTCGGTATCGTGTCACGTTCGGTATCGTGTCACGCGCTGTATCGTGTCAAGCTCGGTATCGTGTCACGCTCGGTATCGTGTCACGCTCTGTATCGTGTCACGTTCGGTATCGTGTCACGCTCGGTATCGTGTCACGTTCCGTATCGTGTCACGTTCAGTATCGTGTCACGCTCTGTATCGTGTCACGTTCGGTATCCTGTCACGCTCTGTATCGTGTCACGTTCAGTATCGTGTCACGTTCAGTATCGTGTCACGCTCTGTATCGTGTCACGTTCAGTATCGTGTCACGCGCTGTATCGTGTCACGCGCTGTATCGTGTCACGCTCAGTATCCTGTCACGCTCTGTATCGTGTCACGTTCAGTATCGTGTCACGCTCAGTATCCTGTCACGCCCTGTATCGTGTCACGTGCAGTATCGTGTCACGCTCAGTATCGTGTCACGTTCAGTATCGTGTCACGCTCTGTATCGTGTCACGCTCAGTATCGTGTCACGCTCAGTATCGTGTCACGCCCTGTATCGTGTCACGCCCAGTATCGTGTCGCGTTCAGTATCGTGTCGCGCTCTGTATCGTGTCGCGTTCGGTATCGTGTCGCGTTCAGTATCGTGTCGCGCTCTGTATCGTGTCGCGCTCGGTATCGTGTCGCGTTCGGTATCGTGTCGCCCTGTATCGTGTCACGTCCGGTATCGTGTCACGTTCAGTATCGTGTCACGCTCTGTATCGTGTCACGTTCAGTATCGTGTCACGCTCAGTATAGTGTCACGCTCTGTATCGTGTCACGCTCTGTATCGTGTCACGCTCTGTATCGTGTCACGTTCAGTATCGTGTCACGCGCTGTATCGTGTCACGCTCTGTATCGTGTCACGCGCTGTATCGTGTCACGCTCTGTATCGTGTCACGTTCAGTATCGTGTCACGCTCAGTATCGTGTCACGCTCAGTATCGTGTCACGCTGAGTATCGTGTCACGCTCAGTATCGTGTCACGCTCAGTATCGTGTCACGCTCAGTATCGTGTCACGCTCAGTATCGTGTCACGTTCAGTATCGTGTCACGCTCAGTATCGTGTCACGCTCAGTATCGTGTCACGCTCAGTATCGTGTCACGTTCAGTATCGTGTCACGCTCAGTATCGTGTCGCCCTATATTGCGTCACGTTCAGTATCGTGTCACGCTCAGTATCGTGTCACGTTCAGTATCGTGTCACGTTCAGTATCGTGTCACGCGCTGTATCGTGTCACGCTCAGTATCGTGTCACATTCAGTATCGTGTCACGTTCAGTATCGTGTCACGCTCTGTATCGTGTCACGCTCAGTATCGTGTCGCCCTATATCGTGTCACGTTCAGTATCGTGTCACGTTCAGTATCGTGTCACGCTCTGTATCGTGTCACGTTCAGTATCGTGTCACGTTCAGTATCGTGTCACGCGCTGTATCGTGTCACGTTCAGTATCGTGTCACGTTCAGTATCGTGTCACGCGCTGTATCGTGTCACGCTCAGTATCGTGTCACGCTCTGTATCGTGTCACGTTCAGTATCGTGTCACGCTCTGTATCGTGTCACGTTCAGTATCGTGTCACGCCCTGTATCGTGTCACGTTCAGTATCGTGTCACGTTCAGTATCGTGTCACGTTCAGTATCGTGTCACGCTCTGTATCGTGTCACGCTCGGTATCGTGTCACGTTCGGTATCGTGTCACGCGCTGTATCGTGTCACGCTCGGTATCGTGTCACGCTCGGTATCGTGTCAAGCTCGGTATCGTGTCAAGCTCGGTATCGT
>NC_030422.2:34917599-34925099 GCF_001660625.3 Ictalurus punctatus
TGTCACTGCACCATTTTACAATTATTGTCTACGTGTCATTTTACACGATTATAAACACAACATTTTATAATTCACTTTTAAACTTTAGAGAATTTGTTTTTTAAAGTTCTAAAGATGATGCTTTGAAAATAATTCGGTATGCTAAGTTTAATGTGCTTAATATTAAATATGCACATTAACTAACCTGACTCATAGTGCCTTTAATGTTGTAGAAATATTCTAAACTTCATGTACAATAATGTTTGTTTGTATTTATGATTAATAATAACACAGCTTTTCCTTTCATTTCTGATCTGTTTGTATAAGAAGCTGAAACAAATCAGGGCATTAAAATTACATAACCCGCTTCCATAGCCTATTACATAGGCCCTGAACCCACTCATCCCCCACACTGAACCCGCTTCACTCTGGCCCTGAACCCGCTCATCCCCCACACTGAACCCGCTTCCCTCTGGCCCTGAACCCGCTCATACCCCACACTGAACCCGCTTCGCTCTGGCCCACACGCGCACACACAGGCACAGAACATACACAGTCCCGCAGAACATACACACTCTGTTTGGACCTTTGCCGGTGTAACGAGAATGTTTTTGTCAGGATGGTATGGATCAGAGGATTACTATGAGGCTTCATATGAGGCGAGTTTCCTCCGTTTCGGAAGTGTTTGTTTGTATATCGGAGGTCTGACAGAGACACTGATTGTAGCTGCTACTGTGATTGTATCTCAAAACGGTTTATATCAATCAAATCTCAAGAATCTCAGCTGTCCAAAGATATGTGTCTTCATACACACAGAAGCTGTAGATAGCATAGATTTGCTAATAACCTGGCGATAGCGTGCTGGTGGGCCGTGGGAATTTTAACAGGATAAAGTGAGAGATGGCTGATGATCTCTAAAATTATTGATATTAGAGAACGTTGCAACCATTTGACGTCACTACCCAGAATGCACTGCGATGTAAACAGCAATGGCGGCCTACGAGTGCAAGGATTTTTATCAAAGTTTTTTAGAAACCTGACATCTAGTCTGTTTTTGTGTAGCGGATTTATATAGCGGATGTCAGCGTTAATCTAATAATCCAGACAAGTATTCACAGTCGGGGTTTCCTTTAAGGCGCTTTCACACCGGACGTGAAACGATTGATCGCCTTCAGCTAATTCACACCTGCCTGATAGGTGGCGCTCACCAAGAATGCATTTTACGTCTGCTCACTTGGTGGCGCAACCCACTATTCAGCTGATTGGCCTATCACAAACACACACACATCAACACAGATTAAACCTTTAATTTAATCTTAAACTTCATCCTCTTAATCTGTACACAAATCAGCTGTGACTCAGAGGCTGCTGGGAAAATTCAAACTAGCCACAACAAAACAAACTGAAAGCTAAATACGCTGTCTGACTCACACACACACACACACACACACACACACACACACACACACAAACACACACACTCACTCACTCACACACACACACACACACACACACAGACACACACCCTCACACACACCCTCACACACACATACACACACATCAATCACACCATCATCCCTGCCTACTCCACTATCACACTCCGGACCTGTACGGATCAGACCGGCGGACCTGTCTGTGTGAGATCCGGCCGGAATGAGACACTCTGTCTTTACGACCGCAGCAACGTTAATGTACCCAAAACTCACAACTCACAGCTACATCAGGAACAAAAGGTCAAAGGTCACTGTGTCAGGAACAACAGCGTTCCTGTTCTGGATATAAGAGACGACCCTAGGAACAAACCATTCCTGAACAGAGGGGGGAGCTTGGTACACCTTCTATTTACCTAACTGAAGGTGGAAGAATCCATTTCAGAGTGAGTGGGGGGAAAGTTTCACACAGTGGAGCTCATTACACACACGCGCGCGCACACACACACACACACACACAAACACAAACATACACACTTCTGTAATACTATCACATTCCATTGTCATAATTATTAATACACTGTTTACGTTAAACTGCACCTCACTACAACCCCAACTCCAACCCATAACCTCTCCTTCTCTCTTTCTCTCTCACACTCTCTTTCTCTCTCCCTCTCTCTCTCACTCACACTCTCTCTCACACACACACACTCTCTCTCTCTCACACTCTCTCTTTCTCTCTCCCTCTCTCTCTCACTCACACTCTCTCTCTCTCACACTCTCTCTTTCTCTCTCACACTCTCTGTGATGAGTGTTTTAGCTTTACTTTCTCTTTCATGTGAAACACCAAATTCAGAGTGTGTGTGTGTTGGTGTGTGTGTGTTAGTGTCTTGTTGTGTTAATGTGTGTGTGTGTGTGTGTGCTCCTCACCTTTCCTGAGTCTTCATGCTGTAAATATAGCGCTGCTGCTGCTGCTGCTGCTGCTGCATTAAGTTCTCACTCAGGTCCGGCTGGAAGCCGTTTCCGGACACGAACATCTGGTCGGTGACGCGCATGGTCGATCCGCGCGACACGGTAGGAAAGCGCGAGGAAGGTGTCCCGTGCGCGCTCATCGTGAACGCGCGCTGTTTCTTTCTTCACTGACAATAAAACTCGAAAGAAATAAAATCCAAAATCAGAAAGTTTGAGTGTGTGTGTGTGTGTGTGTGTCCGCTCGGTAGGTGTGTGTGTGTGTGTGTGTGTGTGTCCGCTCGGTGTGTTTGAAGTGCGCACTTCTCCTCTCGGCTCCAGATCGCGGAAGAGCCACACACTCCTACCGCCGGGAATACAGCTCAGGGGGCGGAGCTTCAGCCACTGCCCGTGTGTGTGTGGGGGGGGCGGAATTGGCATTTTACAAAGGCGCTGTTTAGAACAAAACAGCCCTCCTTTACACTTTAATTTGTGTATTCGATTATGACGTCACGTCGCTACTGTATTGTCTGTCTATCTGTCTGCCTGTCTGTGGTGATGGGAGACAGACAGGTGAGTCCACAGAGTCATTTTTAGGTGTGTGTGAGAATTACAAATGGGAGAGTGAGAGTGAGGACACACCCTGTGTGAGTCACACACACACACACAGTGAGAGAGAGAGACAGAGAGAGACCACACCCGACGCTGGAATGTCCTCGCACTGCACAGACAGTTCACACACTACTGCACTCTGGCAGTCATTACACACACACACACACACACACACACACACACACACACACACACCCAGAACAACATTAATAATGAAATTCCAGCTAACCGTATTGTGTTGTCATTGCGTAGCCACAAAGTTTCCTGATTAATAAAGTTATGTTGCAGCATTAAACTACTTCCTTAATTTTAAGTAAAAGTGAAGGTTCTACATAATTCAGAACAACACAGGCCTGCCACTGTGGATCAGTACCGTGGATCAGTACCGTGGATCAGTACCGTAGATCAGTACAGTGGATCAGTACAGTGGATCAGTACCGTAGATCAGTACAGTGGATCAGTACAGTGGATCAGTACCGTGGATCAGTACCGTGGATCAGTACCATAGATCAGTACAGTGGATCAGTACAGTGGATCAGTCCCGAGGATCAGTACAGTAGATCAGTACAGTGGATCAGTACAGTGGATCAGTACCATAGATCAGTACAGTGGATCAGTACCGTAGATCAGTACAGTGGATCAGTACCGTAGATCAGTACAGTGGATCAGTACAGTGGATCAGTACCGTAGATCAGTACAGTGGATCAGTACCGTGGATCAGTACCGTGGATCAGTACAGTGGATCAGTACCGTGGATCAGTACCGTGGATCAGTACAGTGGATCAGTACCGTGGATCAGTACCCTGGATCAGTACAGTGGATCAGTACCGTGGATCAGTCCCGAGGATCAGTACAGTAGATCAGTACAGTGGATCAGTACAGTGGATCAGTACCTAGATCAGTACAGTGGATCAGTACCGTAGATCAGTACCGTGGATCAGTACAGTGGAACAGTACAGTGGATCAGTACCATAGATCAGTACAGTGGATCAGTACCGTGGATCAGTACCGTGGATCAGTACAGTGGATCAGTACCGCGGATCAGTACCGCGGATCTGTACAGTGGATCAGTCCCGAGGATCAGTACAGTGGATCAGTACAGTGGATCAGTACAGCAGATCAGTACCATAGATCAGTACAGTGGATCAGTACCGTAGATCAGTACAGTGGATCAGTACCGTAGATCAGTACAGTGGATCAGTACCGTGGATCAGTACCGTGGATCAGTACCGTAGATCAGTACAGTGGATCAGTACAGTGGATCAGTACCGTAGATCAGTACCGTGGATCAGTACAGTGGATCAGTACAGTGGATCAGTACCGTAGATCAGTACCATAGATCAGTACAGTGGATCAGTACCGTGGATCAGTACCGTGGATCAGTACAGTGGATCAGTACCGCGGATCAGTCCCGAGGATCAGTACCGTAGATCAGTACAGTGGATCAGTACAGTGGATCAGTACCATAGATCAGTACAGTGGATCAGTACCGTGGATCAGTACCGTAGATCAGTACCGTAGATCAGTACAGTGGATCAGTACAGTGGATCAGTACCGTAGATCAGTACCGTGGATCAGTACAGTGGATCAGTACAGTGGATCAGTACCGTAGATCAGTACCATAGATCAGTACAGTGGATCAGTACCGTGGATCAGTACCGTGGATCAGTACAGTGGATCAGTACCGCGGATCAGTCCCGAGGATCAGTACAGTAGATCAGTACAGTGGATCAGTACAGTGGATCAGTACCATAGATCAGTACAGTGGATCAGTACCGTAGATCAGTACCGTAGATCAGTACCGTAGATCAGTACAGTGGATCAGTACCGCGGATCAGTACCGCGGATCAGTACCGCGGATCTGTACAGTGGATCAGTACCGTGGATCAGTCCCGAGGATCAGTACAGTGGATCAGTACAGTGGATCAGTACAGTGGATCAGTACCATAGATCAGTACAGTGGATCAGTACCGTAGATCAGTACAGTGGATCAGTACCGTGGATCAGTACCGTGGATCAGTACAGTGGATCAGTACCGTGGATCAGTACAGTGGATCAGTACCGTGGATCAGTACCGTGGATCAGTACCGTGGATCAGTACAGTAGATCAGTACAGTGGATCAGTACAGTGGATCAGTACCATAGATCAGTACAGTGGATCAGTACCGTAGATCAGTACCGTGGATCAGTACAGTGGATCAGTACCGTGGATCAGTCCCAAGGATCAGTACAGTAGATCAGTACAGTGGATCAGTACAGTGGATCAGTACCATAGATCAGTACAGTGGATCAGTACCGTAGATCAGTACAGTGGATCAGTACCGTAGATCAGTACAGTGGATCAGTACAGTGGATCAGTACCGTAGATCAGTACAGTGGATCAGTACCGTGGATCAGTACCGTGGATCAGTACAGTGGATCAGTACCGTGGATCAGTACCGTGGATCAGTACAGTGGATCAGTACCGTGGATCAGTACCCTGGATCAGTACAGTGGATCAGTACCGTGGATCAGTCCTGAGGATCAGTACAGTAGATCAGTACAGTGGATCAGTACAGTGGATCAGTACCATAGATCAGTACAGTGGATCAGTACCGTAGATCAGTACCGTGGATCAGTACAGTGGATCAGTACCGAGGATCAGTACAGTAGATCAGTACAGTGGATCAGTACAGTGGATCAGTACCATAGATCAGTACCGTGGATCAGTACCGTGGATCAGTACCGTGGATCAGTACAGTGGATCAGTACCGCGGATCAGTACCGCGGATCTGTACAGTGGATCAGTCCCGAGGATCAGTACAGTGGATCAGTACAGTGGATCAGTACAGCGGATCAGTACCGTAGATCAGTACAGTGGATCAGTACCGTAGATCAGTACCGTAGATCAGTACAGTGGATCAGTACCGTGGATCAGTACCGTGGATCAGTACCGTAGATCAGTACAGTGGATCAGTACCGTAGATCAGTACCGTGGATCAGTACCGTAGATCAGTACAGTGGATCAGTACCGTAGATCAGTACCGTGGATCAGTACAGTGGATCAGTACAGTGGATCAGTACCGTAGATCAGTACCATAGATCAGTACAGTGGATCAGTACCGTGGATCAGTACCGTGGATCAGTACAGTGGATCAGTACCGCGGATCAGTCCCGAGGATCAGTACAGTAGATCAGTACAGTGGATCAGTACAGTGGATCAGTACCATAGATCAGTACAGTGGATCAGTACCGTGGATCAGTACCGTGGATCAGTACAGTGGATCAGTACCGTGGATCAGTACAGTGGATCAGTACCGTGGATCAGTCCCGAGGATCAGTACAGTAGATCAGTACAGTGGATCAGTACAGTGGATCAGTACCATAGATCAGTACAGTGGATCAGTACCGTAGATCAGTACCGTGGATCAGTACAGTGGATCAGTACCGTGGATCAGTCCCGAGGATCAGTACAGTAGATCAGTACAGTGGATCAGTACAGTGGATCAGTACCATAGATCAGTACAGTGGATCAGTACCGTAGATCAGTACAGTGGATCAGTACCGTAGATCAGTACAGTGGATCAGTACAGTGGATCAGTACCGTAGATCAGTACAGTGGATCAGTACCGTGGATCAGTACCGTGGATCAGTACAGTGGATCAGTACCGTAGATCAGTACCGTGGATCAGTACAGTGGATCAGTACCGTGGATCAGTACCCTGGATCAGTACAGTGGATCAGTACCGTGGATCAGTCCCGAGGATCAGTACAGTAGATCAGTACAGTGGATCAGTACAGTGGATCAGTACCATAGATCAGTACAGTGGATCAGTACCGTAGATCAGTACCGTGGATCAGTACAGTGGATCAGTACCGAGGATCAGTACAGTAGATCAGTACAGTGGATCAGTACAGTGGATCAGTACCATAGATCAGTACAGTGGATCAGTACCGTGGATCAGTACCGTGGATCAGTACCGTGGATCAGTACAGTGGATCAGTACCGCGGATCAGTACCGCGGATCTGTACAGTGGATCAGTCCCGAGGATCAGTACAGTGGATCAGTACAGTGGATCAGTACAGCGGATCAGTACCATAGATCAGTACAGTGGATCAGTACCGTAGATCAGTACAGTGGATCAGTACCGTAGATCAGTACAGTGGATCAGTACCGTGGATCAGTACCGCGGATCAGTACCGTGGATCAGTACAGTGGATCAGTACAGTGGATCAGTACCATAGATCAGTACAGTGGATCAGTACCGTGGATCAGTACCGTGGATCAGTACAGTGGATCAGTACCGCGGATCAGTCCCGAGGATCAGTACAGTAGATCAGTACAGTGGATCAGTACAGTGGATCAGTACCATAGATCAGTACAGTGGATCAGTACCGTGGATCAGTACCGTGGATCAGTACCGTAGATCAGTACCGTAGATCAGTACAGTGGATCAGTACCGCGGATCAGTACCGCGGATCAGTACCGCGGATCTGTACAGTGGATCAGTACCGTGGATCAGTCCCGAGGTTCAGTACAGTAGATCAGTA
>NC_030422.2:34930099-34977599 GCF_001660625.3 Ictalurus punctatus
AGTGTGTGTATATAGAGTGTGTATATAGAGCGTGTGTATATAGAGCGTGTATATATAGAGCGTGTGTATATAGAGTGTGTATATAGAGCGTGTGTATATAGAGCGTGTATATATAGAGTGTGGGTATATAGATTGTGTATATAGAGTGTGGGTATATAGAGCGTGTATATAGAGTGTGTATATAGAGTGTGTGTATATAGAGCGTGTGTATAGAGTGTGTATATAGAGCGTGTGTATATAGAGTGTGTATATATAGAGCGTGTGTATATAGAGCGTGTGTATATAGAGCGTGTGTATATAGAGCGTGTATATAGAGTGTGTGTATATAGTGTGTATATAGAGCGTGTGTATAGAGCGTGTATATAAAGCGTGTGTATTTACAGTGTGTGTATATAGAGCGTGTGTATATAGAGTGTGTATATAGAGTGTGTATATAGAGCGTGTGTATATAGATCGTGTGTATATAGAGTGTGTATATATAGAGCGTGTGTATACAGAGCGTGTGTATATAGAGCGTGTATATAGAGTGTGTATATAGAGTGTGTATATAGAGTGTGTATATAGAGCGTGTATATAGAGTGTGTATATAGAGCGTGTGTATAGAGTGTGTGTATATAGAGTGTGTATATAGAGCGTGTGTATACAGAGCGTGTGTATATAGAGCGTGTATATAGAGTGTGTATATAGAGTGTGTATATAGAGTGTGTATATAGAGCGTGTGTATAGAGTGTGTGTATATAGAGTGTGTATATAGAGCGTGTGTATATAGAGCATGTGTATATAAAGCATGTGTATTTAGAGTGTGTGTATATAGAGTGTGTATATAGAGCGTGTGTATATAGTGTGTATATAAAGCATGTGTATTTAGAGTGTGTGTATATAGAGTGTGTGTATATAGAGCGTGTGTATATAGAGTGTGTGTATATAGAGCGTGTGTATATAGAGTGTGTGTATATAGAGCGTGTGTATATAGAGTGTGTGTATATAGAGCATGTGTATATAGTGTGTGTATAGAGTGTGTATACAAAGCGTGTGTGTATATAGTGTGTGTATATAGAGTGTGTGTATATAGAGCGTGTGTATATAGAGCGTGTGTATATATAGAGTTTATATATAGAGTGTGTATATAGAGTGTGTATATAGACTGTATATATAGAGTGTGTATATAGAGTGTGTATATAGAGTGTGTATATACAGCTTGTGTATAGAGCGTGTTTATATAGTGTGTATATAAAGCGTGTATATATAGAGCGTGTGTATATAGAGTGTATGTATTTAGAGTGTGTGTATATAGAGTGTATACATAGAGCGTGTGTATGTAGAGTGTGTATATAGAGTGTGTATATAGTGTGTGTGTGTGTGTGTGTGTGTGTGTATAGAGTGTGTAAATAGAGTGTGTATATAGAGTGTGTGTATATAGAGTGTGTATATAGAGCGTGTGTATATAGAGCATGTGTATATAGAGTGTATATAGAGCGTGTGTATATAGAGCATGTGTATATAGAGCGTGTGTATATAGAGCGTGTGTATATAGAGCGTGTGTATAGAGTGTGTATATAAAGCGTGTGTATTTAGAGTGTGTGTATATAGAGTGTGTATATAGAGCGTGTGTATATAGAGCGTGTATATATAGAGCGTGTGTATATAGAGTGTGTATATAGAGCGTGTGTATATAGAGCGTGTATATATAGAGTGTGGGTATATAGATTGTGTATATAGAGTGTGGGTATATAGAGCGTGTATATAGAGTGTGTATATAGAGTGTGTGTATATAGAGCGTGTGTATAGAGTGTGTATATAGAGCGTGTGTATATAGAGTGTGTATATATAGAGCGTGTGTATATAGAGCGTGTGTATATAGAGCGTGTGTATATAGAGCGTGTATATAGAGTGTGTGTATATAGTGTGTATATAGAGCGTGTGTATAGAGCGTGTATATAAAGCGTGTGTATTTACAGTGTGTGTATATAGAGCGTGTGTATATAGAGTGTGTATATAGAGTGTGTATATAGAGCGTGTGTATATAGATCGTGTGTATATAGAGTGTGTATATATAGAGCGTGTGTATACAGAGCGTGTGTATATAGAGCGTGTATATAGAGTGTGTATATAGAGTGTGTATATAGAGTGTGTATATAGAGCGTGTATATAGAGTGTGTATATAGAGCGTGTGTATAGAGTGTGTGTATATAGAGTGTGTATATAGAGCGTGTGTATACAGAGCGTGTGTATATAGAGCGTGTATATAGAGTGTGTATATAGAGTGTGTATATAGAGTGTGTATATAGAGCGTGTGTATAGAGTGTGTGTATATAGAGTGTGTATATAGAGCGTGTGTATATAGAGCATGTGTATATAAAGCATGTGTATTTAGAGTGTGTGTATATAGAGTGTGTATATAGAGCGTGTGTATATAGTGTGTATATAAAGCATGTGTATTTAGAGTGTGTGTATATAGAGTGTGTGTATATAGAGCGTGTGTATATAGAGTGTGTGTATATAGAGCGTGTGTATATAGAGTGTGTGTATATAGAGCGTGTGTATATAGAGTGTGTGTATATAGAGCATGTGTATATAGTGTGTGTATAGAGTGTGTATACAAAGCGTGTGTGTATATAGTGTGTGTATATAGAGTGTGTGTATATAGAGTGTGTATATAAAGCATGTGTATTTAGAGTGTGTATACAGAGCGTGTGTGTATATAGTGTGTGTATATAGAGTGTGTATATAGAGTGTGTGTGTATAGAGTGTGTATATAGAGCGTGTGTATTTAGAGTGTGTATACAGAGCGTGTGTGTATATAGTGTGTGTATATAGAGTGTGTATATAGAGTGTGTGTGTATAGTGTGTATATAGAGTGTGTATATAGAGTGTGTGTATGGAGTGTGTATATAGAGCATGTGTATTTAGAGTGTGTATACAGAGCGTGTGTGTATATAGAGTGTGTGTATATAGAGTGTGTATATAAAGCATGTGTATTTAGAGTGTGTGTGTATAGAGTGTGTATATAAAGCATGTGTATATAGAGTGTGTGTATATAGAGCATGTGTACACAGAGCGTGTGTGTATAGAGTGTGTGTATGTAGAGTGTTGTATATGCACACACACATATAGTCACATACACACACATACACACACATACACACCCACACACACACAGTTCATTACTTATTTATTTATTTATATAAATTATTTATTACTTATTTATGAATCATTTAATGATGTAAACCCATCAGCTCTGACAGTTACTCCCAGATGTTCACCTGCTGAAGTCTGAACCTTTTTCACTCCAGTTCCAGATACAGAAATGACCCTAAACCAGGATTTACAACCTACACAAGGAGCGGCGTTTACTGCGAACGTTACCATAGCAACGAGAAGCATTCCTGTCAGAACATGTTGCTAACCGTTGCTCAGTGTGTTAGTCAAGTTATCACCTCGCTTTGTGTTCGTCTTAAATAATGTCAGTTTCAGCAAAAAGACCCGAGAGGAAGACTTCATATTAGAAATGTTCCTCTGAGGCTCAGTTAATATTATATTATATTATTATATTATTATATATTGTATTATTATATATTATAAATTATAGATTATATTATTATATATTTTATATTATTATATTATTATATTATAAGATAACAATTATTATTAAATCAATTAAAGCATGTATAAATCACACCTGAAGATGAAGCCACATGCCCTACATGCAAATAATTAACCTGAAAATAAACTAATCAAGTGAAGTCCATGTGCCTTTTCTGTAAAGCACATGTTTTAAATATAGACTACATGGCCAAAAGTATGTGCACCCTGACCACCAGATCCATGTGTGCCTGTTGAACATCTCCAGATTCCAGATTTATTCCCCCTTTCCTGTTATAATACGCTCCATTCTTCTGGGAAAGCTTTCCACTAGATTTTGGGGCGTGGCTGTGGGGATTAGTTAGTGTGATTTGTGGGCGTGGCTGTGGGGATTAGTGAGTGTGATTTTGGGGCGTGGCTGTGGGGATTTGTGTTCGTGAGGTTGAGCGTTATTGAGGTTGAGGTCAGGTGCATTAGTAAGAGCATTCGTGAGGTTGAGGTGAGGTGCTGATGATGATATAAGGAGACTCCAGTTCCAGTTCATCCCAAATGTGTTCAGTGGGGTTGAGGTCAGGGTTCTGTGCAGGACACTCAAGTTCTTCTACCTTCTTCCAACCTTCACACACCACATCTTCATGAAGCTCGCTTTGTGCACATCGTCGTGCTGGAACAGTGTTTGGGTTCCTCTTAGTTCCAGTGAAGGGGAATTGTAATGCCACTGCACACAGAGACGTTCTATACAACTGTGTGTTTCACAAGTTTTTGGCAACAGTTTGGAGAAGAACCACATGGTGTGTGATGGTCAGGGGTGCACATACTTTTGGCCTTATGATTTTGGTATTTTATTTACACAGTACAGTGTTTTTATCAGTAGAGGTTGTCACAAGACAGCTTTAGGGAAATGTAGCCCTTTATTCTGCTCTGTTCCAGACGTATGCATTTATATATTTATTATCATTCAGATCAGTCGTATTATTAATTATATTATATTATTACACTGTGTGTAACCATAGCAACGGTAATCAGGGGTTAAAAGGCAAATGTCAGGTTTCTGTGTGAGAATTCAGCCGGGTCGCGTAAATGTCGAGTGTTAAATGTGTTTTATTGTGACATTACATAGCGCTGTGAGGAGTGTGTGAGGTGCAGACAGATGGGTGTGTGTAGGGTGTGGTGACTCACACACACACACACACACACACACACACACAAGTGAAAGGAGAGGCGGACGAGCGACATGTTCAAAACTGTTGCAATAACACACACACAGGTTTCAGCTACACTCCTTCGCCTAAGGCATAGAGAACGAAGGAAGGTGTGAATACACATACACACACAGCACACACTCACATAGTTTTATTTGCATAAGAACCCATAGTAGTTGCATGAAGATTTTGCAGTGCACTAAGATGGGACTGTGCAAAAGTTCTGGCACCCTAACAATTTTATATCAATGTTCTATTGTTTATTTGATGTTTTCTGCATTAGTGTATCGGTAAATCTATTACAGTAAACTCACATGCACGTCACGTGAAATCTAAGCATGCGTTTTTTACACACTTCACATGTTCTGTTTGATCATTTTTCACATATTCAGCTTGTGTTTTATTCATTCAGCAGATGTTTTTATCCAAATGAGGAAATACAAGCCCAGTGATATTTCAAGCGGAGAACAACACAAGCAGTGCTACTGTACAAGACTTTTAACTGAGTTCTAGAGAAAGAGCACAGAGGAGAGGTGTAAGAGCAGGTGGAGGTGCAGAGTGTTTAAAAAGGGCGGGACCAGGGGATAAGTTAGGGGTTAGTTAAGTGTAACAGAAGAGGTGGGTTTTTAAGATTGAAGCTGGAAGTTGATTCCACCACTGAGGGACAGGCAGTGTGAAGGTTTATATTTTCCCACATGTGATTTTCTTCACTTGATTTATTTACTTTCACATCTACAGCCTGTGGTTTTAATGTCTACGTGATGTCATGTTTATTTTAACTCAGGCTATAACTTTAATACACCATGTCAGCACTGGTTCCAGCCACAAAATGGCCAACAGAGACTCCATTTCCCAGCAGCCTCGCAAATCACATGACATGAGTGTGTGTAGCCTGCTGTTACCTATCGTATGTGTATGTTTCTTGCCTCATTTTCATAGCTCAGGTTTATTGTTCTTGTTTTCGACTTTGTTTTGTGTGTGTTTCCTTTAATAAACCAACTGCACTTACGTACGTCTCTTTTATCTGACAAAAGACAAGTCTATCCTTCACTTTCACTTTCACAGCAGTTTATTTACAGATGAGATCAGGTTTAAACATTCTAATAAAAATGCTCTGGGTTTTAATGTGTGTGTGTGTGTGTGTGTGTGTGTGTGTGTGTGTGTGTGTGTGTGTGTGTGTGTGTGTGTGTATGTGTGTGTGTTAGACTGCCTAGCTTGGAGTGTACAGTTTAATATGAGACTTATATGAGTCTCTTATCTGTGTGCTGTCATTGACAACCATACACACACACACACACACACACACACACACACACACACACAGAGCGATAAGAATGTGTTCCTGTTAGTGCATTGCACAGGTTCTCAAGAACCACCATGTGATTGTGACACAGCATACCACATGCCCCAATACCACCCAACCCCACCCCCCCCCCCCCCCCCCCCCCCCCCCCCCACCCCACACCCCCCATGCATTGTGCATTTGAGTATATGGCTTGACCCCTTCTATATTTACATTTCTGCTTCTTTGATTTTTTTAGGCACAAAAATCACTAATGTCATGATAGGACACATTATTTCCAGTATTCTGATTAATAATACTTGTTTTGGCAAGTTCAGTAAGACTTTCCTGTTCCATGGATGATCTGAAGTACTTTATTAGGAACATTATACTAATATTGGGTAGAACCTCCCTTTGCTCTCATAACAGCCTCAGTTCTTCATGGCATGGATTTTACAAGATGTTGAAAACATTCCTTTGAGATTCTGGTCCATGAAGACATCATGACAATATTTCCTGCTGTGAATCTCCCGTTATACCATACGCCAAAGCTGTTCTACTGGATTCAGATCCGGTGTCTGGGAAGGCCGCTGAAGATCACTGAACTCATCGTCATGTTTGAGATGATTTTTGCTTTGTGACACGGTGCAGTATCATGCTGGAAGTAGGCATTAGAAGATGGTAAACTGTGGCCATGATGGGATACACACAGTCACCAACAAATATACTGTGGGATTAAAGCCATGATTGATTTGTATTCACGAGAAATGTGCCAAGAAAACATTCCCCACACCATCACACCACCTCCACCAGCCTGGACTGGTGACACAAGGCAGGTTTGGTCCATGGATTCATGCTGTTGGTACCAAATTCTGACTTGACCATCTGTGTTCCTCAGCAGAAACCGAGATTCATCAGACCAGGCGACGTTTTTCCAGTCTTCAGCTGTCCAGTGTTGGTGATCCTGTGCCCACTGCAGCCTCAGCTTTCTGTTCCTGGCTGAAACTTGTGTGTGAAAATCCCAGGAGATCAGCAGTTATAGAAATACTCAAACTAGCCCGTCTGGTACCAACAATCATGCCACGCTCAAGATCACTGAGATCTCTGAGATTGTTCCAGATTCTGATGGTTGATATGAACATTACCCAAAGCTGCTGGCTCGTATCTACAGGATTTTATGCATTGCGCTGCTGCCACATGAATGACTGATTAGATAACTGCATGAATGAGCAGGTGTAAAGGTGTTCCTAATAAAGTGCTCTGTGAGTGTAGTTCTTCATCCGCTTCAATTTGGAAAAGCTTCTTTCTGCAGAGGCAATAGCAGTTGGTAATGGCTATTGTTTTTGGTGAATGAAGGTGAGAAATTCCAGTGCACTCATTTTGTTGAAGGGTAAATCTGGAAGGTGTGTCATTTCAAATGCCAGTATCTCCATCAATGTCACTCGCAATCCCTGCAGTTATAATCTTGCACAGCTCCTCACATTTATTGCACACGGTCTGAATTGAGCAAGAGAGCAAATTTCGATCTGAGATCATCCAATGATGTCATACTCATGATATCCAGACAACTGACAAGAAAAATATAACGTTATACACGTGTCCTCCCCAGACTTCTCTAGAAGTACTTATCGGTACTTTGGGCTAACTATTTTTGTCTGAAAAATAGCAGTGAATGCGGCGTGTCGACCTTTAATACACACCGACCCCATCGGAGACGCTGCAAGGCAACTACTACCAGTGTGTACAGGACAACATTAACTAGGATGTGTGCACTCCAACTAGTGAATGATGCACTGGAATTAATAAAGTATTCGAATGAAACATAAACTGAGTCTTAATATGTACTGATTATCGATATGCAAATATGTAAACTACTGAGTGAATGGAAATAAAAAAACTAAAAACTAACAGTTATGATGAATAAATATAAGGTGCAACCAAACACTGAAGTCATCATGAGCTTTTGAAGTTTCTGTAAGGATTTGGTAACTCTTGAGTCATTATTAAGGTGTTATCATGATCTTCACTTTAGAATACGGTTCCCAATAATGAGTAATTCCTTCTGAAGGGTTTGGTAACACTTGAGTCATTACTAGTGGAACACCGTGATTCTCACAATACTTATTAATGAAAACTTAATACTAATCCATGAGGTAGAAGACTTACACAGACCTGAAAAGTGAGAAGTGTGGATCTAAGCACTCTTCTCTTTATTTAAGTATTAATAATAATGTGGACAAAAATTTTTATAAATAAGGGTGAAGTTCAGAGGGATGATGGAAACTTGGCCAGAGGAGTATGGTCCTGAAATGTGCATTTAAAAAGCCATTTCTTTACAATGATCCATAGTTCTCTAGGAGGAATGATAAAATGTACAAATTTTTAACAGCTAACCCAAATCATAAGTCTGTTTTTACCTACTGATTATGTAAGCAATCTTATCTATTCATTATCAGTGGTGGTGTCTCATTCATTGTTTATAATGGTCTTGTGAGATGTTCAGGATCATTGTGGAAAGGATTGCTGGACAAGATATCCTACAGAATCTCTTCTGTAGAAAGAGGAGAAGAAATGGGATATGGAAAGAGGAATGGAAGAGTGATTATGCAGATTTTCCTAATGCTACTCTAAATTAGGTGACCAGCAGTCAGGTAAGATGGTGAAGGAAGGTTGAGAACAGAAGAGGAAAAAGATCTACTCTTCCCCTCGTATTCTTGGTTGAGTCCTCTTGGTCCTTCATTGCTGCCCAGGTTGAGTGTGGTGGAACCTGGTCTGTATAAAGGCAGGATAGAAATCACTCATGAACAGATTGAAGTCAGTTATATGTTACTTCATCCGGCCACCAGAGGGCTCCAATGTGCAGATCCTGATACATCGTATTTTCTTTACTCTCCAACATTTTGAGGTTAGAAACTTTATAAGCATATTATTGCTGCCTGATAAACAACACAACACAATCATTCTACATGTTCTTGTGAAAATCTATAATTCCTCATGTCAAAATTTAAGTGATCTGAAGTGATCTAAACAGAACATTTTATAATAACTCGCATAATATTTATTCTACGTGTCATTTAACACATTAATTCTGAATGGTGAAATAATTGGACATGAAACATTCACTTTTAAAAGGTTTAAAGTGACACACTGAAGTACTGTCTGTGTGTGTGTGTGTGTGTGTGTGTGTGTGTGTGTGTGTGTGTGCTGCTCTGTTCAGCTACACTTTATCTTTTTATCTTACACAGAGAGATTTTGTTTTCTCTGTAAATTATATTATATTTGTAATTCGGGTTAAATCTGGAGGCTGTGGATAATTACTGTTTCTAATCAGTCTCTAAATCATTAACAAAAGCTTTACAAAATTAACTGATGAAATAAAATGTAATAAATTTGATTTGATCCTCATTCTCAGTTTAGTGAGTAAATGATGCATTTCCCATAGAGACCAGCAGATGGAGACACTATAACATACAGAGAGAGAGAGAGAGAGAGAGAGAGAGAGAGAGAGAGAGCGCGCTTCTGTAACACACAGACAGACAGATTCTCTAACACGCAGACAGACAGATTCTCTAACACACAGACAGACAGATCCTCTAAAACGCAGACAGACAGATTCTCTAACACACAGACAGACAGTGAGTCACACAGTGAGACAGACAAACAGACAGACAGAGAGTGAGACAGACAGTGAGACAGCTCTGCCCATGGATGGAAGTCTTGTGTGTAGAGGACAGTGTAGATTACAAACAGAGTAAAGTTCCCTTCTGGGGGATTTTTATTTCTGTAAATAAACTAAAGTTGTTTATTAGAACATATTAATGTTAAATTAACTTAATGAAAACTCTAGGCTTCCTTTTCTGACCTTTAACCTTTAACCTTTAACCCACTGACAGAAGCACTAATAAAATGTAGTTGTAAGAGTGATGAGTATAAATCAGGAGCTCTGGGGTGTTCTGTGAGTTTAACAGTAAAGGTTCTACACAGAACCCTACAACAGAGGGGTACTGTATCAAAGAGAACTTCTGCAGAAACCACTGAGGAACACTTTTGATAATGTTTAAACTTTAAAAATGTTCTAGTGAGAAAAGGTTATTTAGAGTGAAGCCAGAACTTTCCTTTTAGGAACCTGCTGTGGCATCACTCTAGAACCGATTTCTGACATTCTGACTTTGTGAAAGTGGATATAAAAGATATTCAGTGTAAATAATTACTACTCTGAGAATCACAACATAATTAAATAGAACTTGATTCAATTAAATTTCATTTCAGTCATATAAAAGAACATTAGAAGCAGCTGTTCTAAGCTTTTTATATGTTTCTCAGGAATGTTCTGGTTTTATTATTGTGGAGAAAGTCACTGCAGTGCTCGGGTTCTCCCACTGCAAACCACTTCATACATAAAAAACTCAACACTCGGTCCTGAAAGGAACCTGAAAACAAACAAAAAGGAAGAACTGCCTGAGGCAACAAGAGGAAGAACCCTTGAGAGGAAGCAGACTCAAAAGGGAAGCCATCCTCATCGGGCTGACATCGGATAGTGCGCAAATAAATAATTTCCCTCCTATAACTGTGTACTATAAACTGTTATTAGCTGTAGCTGTCTCTAGGCTGTCCAAGCAAGAACATCCACAGCCATCTTTATGGTTTCTATGTGGTACCATCCACAATAATCTCATCCAAACATGTCTGTTCACCACAACACTCTATGCCCATGAACCCTCCAGATCTCTCCAGATCTAATCCTACTTCAAATGAAACTATTCTTGTGATCAGAAAGATTACTTCTAGCTACACATGCTCCTAGTAGATGTTCTTCTGTTTTATGAGAATTAAGTAAAAGGAAGTTATAAAGCATCCAGCGTCTAATGTCCTTTACACAATCCTCAACTTTACTAAGCTGCTGTCTGTCCTCTGGCTTCGCTGAAACATACAGCTGTGTATCATCAGCATAACAGTGGAAGCTGATTCCATGTTTACGAATAATTTGACCCAGAGGTAGCATATATAGAGTAAAAAGCAGTGGGTCTAGAACTTTAAGCTATTCATAAACACCACCGGTTAAAAGTTTGGGGGTCACCTAGAAAATGTCTCAATTTCCATGAAAACTCTTAGTTGTATAAATCTAATGAGCTGTTAAATGAACCGAAATCGTAGTCAAGACATGGACAAGGTTAGAAATAATGATTTTTGTATGAAATAAGTATTTCATCCTTCACTTCTTGCTTTCGTCAGAGAATCCTCCTTTTGCAGCAAATACAGCCTTACAGACCTTTCGCATCCTAGCTGTCAGTTTGTGGAGGTGATCTGAGGAAACTTCACTCCAGTGTACATTTGTTCATCACACTGAAGACAGAAATACACAGAGCCAATGTAAAGGCTGGCTTCCAGGTATTTGTTTTCCTGTGTCCTATTTAGGGAATGACATAGTGACTTCTACTTGTGTATTTGGGACGAAGCCCAGTGCGTGATGTGAGGGGGCGGGTTTAATACTGTCTCCACCCACTGTTCCTATCGCTGTACCGAGGAAAGAGACGGAGACTGAGAGAGACGGAGGGTGAGACAGTAGAACCGACACCGGCACCGGAATAAACACCGCACACACGTCACCACGCCGCGCGCTCACCGCAGGATGTCTCACGCGCACACTGGAGGATGACGGAGTGACGGATTGAGGGATTATGCTCGGTGCAGGATCGGTGTGCTCGCGCTGCGCAGTTGGACAGGTGTGTTACCTGTGGCGGGCTTCCCGCTTTCCCCTTCCGGCTCCGGCTCCGATAAGAACCGCGCCACGCGAGCGCCGGTTTATTCCGGGTTAAAGGTGCGGCTCGGATTTGGACAGCAGCAGCAGCAGCAGGAGGAGGACGGGACATACCGCCTCCGTTAACACCGACAGCACAGGCGCGAGACAATCGGGCCTGTGTTAGTGACATAAACACCCTTTATTATCGTGCCTCTGACGCAGCGCGGAACCGGACACAGCCGGAACCAGACCGGACCGCGGACATGGCGGAGTCACTGCCGGACCCCGAGGACCATCATCATCATCCTCCTCCTCCTCCTCTTCCTCTTCCCGCACCACCGGAGAACGGCTTCGTGACACCGGAAGCGCCGTCTCCGGGTCTGATGCTGTCGCGCGTGGACGGCTGCGTCCTACCTTTCCTGGGCGGGTTCGGTCGGTACCAGAAGCAGCTCGTGGTGCTCACGTGGATCCCGGCTCTGTTTATCGGCTTCAGCCAGTTCTCTGACTATTTCCTGCTTGCGCAACCCAACAGCACATGCCTGCGGACCATCAACGGCACCTGGGCGACCGAGCACGAGACCACCACGGCGATGACCACCGCCATGACCTCCGCTCCGTTTTTCCCTCACGCGCTTCACACCGCGGCAGTGAGTAACGGGAGCGCGCGAGCCTCGGAGCATTGCGAGTGCGAGAATGAGACATGGACGCACGAGCTGCTGTCAGGACTCACACAGAATGTGGTGACCAAGGTATCACACACACACACACACACACACACACACACACACACACACACACACACACACACACAGAGGGCACGGACCGGTGCTGAACCACGTGACCACGCAAAAACGCTGAGCGTGCAAAGCAAGTGTGACGTCATCACCATTCATTTCACTCCGTTTACAGTGGAGAGCTTTCAGTGTTTGTTTTAGTGTGTGTTAGTGTGTATTACAGGGTATTAGTGTGTATCACAGTGAAGTAGTGTGTGGTGGTGTGTATTACAGTACATTAGTGTGTGTGTTAGACAGTGGTAGCTCAGGGGTAAAACAGTGGATAACAGAGTAGAAGGTTGTGAGTTCAGATCCCAGAGTGTGTTAGTGTGTGTGATAGTGTTGGAGTGTGTGTTAGACAGTGGTAGCTCAGTGGTTAAGATGGAGGATAACAGATTAGAAGGTTGTGAGTTCAGATTCCAGAGTGTGTGTGTGTAAAAGTAGCAGTGGTAGCTCAGTGGTTAAGACAGAGGATGACTGATTAGAAGGTTGTGAGTTCAGATCCCTCTCTCTCTGTCTGTGTGTGTGTGTGTGTGGGGGGGGGGGCAGTGGTAGCTCAGTGGTTAAGACGGAGGATAACCGATTAGAAGGTTGTGAGTTCAGATCCCCGTGCTGTCACTGCTGGCCCCTGAGCAAGGCTTTTATTTCTGTGCTAAATCCCTAAACTGAGAACAGTATGATGTTCTGCTTTCTCATCACTCAGCTTTCTCATCACTCCATGTCCAGACTCATTTTAGTGCTAAGTGACTACAACCCCCCCCCCCCCCCCCCCTTTCAGGTGTAAGGAGCAGGGAGGTGATGATATTAGCGGCTGTGACGGGGGTCTGTGGGAGTCACACACACTAATGTGCAGTAAACAGAACAAAAACATAACACCACATCTTTAATGTAATCCTGTTACAAATTATTTCACATGGTCCACATTTTCATTTGATTTCGAGTCCGAACGCCATGTCCGAGCGCCGCGTCCGAGCGATGTGTCTGAACTCCACGTCTGAGCGCCGTGTCCGAGTGTCGAGCACCGTGTCCAAGCGCCGTGAAGTGTAGGAGAGCAAAAAACCCAGCAAGTGTAATGCCTTCCTAATGATCATCACCGTTATTTGTGCGGTGTTTGATCTGACACTTTGGTGTAGGCCTGTTTAAGCTTTTCAGTTCAGACTGCGCCTCCTTTCCCCCGTTTCGGCTGAAACACGGCGGGTGTTGACCAGGTTTTGGCTTCCAGGCAGCGTGGGTTAATATTGGAGAGTTCCTCATACCTGCACAGATCACTCTAGATTCATGTGGTGATCATGTAGCTCATCTCCTTTTCAGCTGGGAAGGACCACTCTGTTGAATGATAACTTCTACTAGCCATGTTTTAAAATGATTTCACACAAAACGTTCCAGTCCCTCCAGGATTTCACCATGCTCCGATCACAGAAACGAAAGCACAATCAAATAAACTGTAATATTCTGAGGAGCTGCAGTTTTTCAACATTACAGCAGATTCGGGCCAAGACATCTCATGGGATTAGGGATGCACCGAATGTTCGGCAACCGAAATTATTCGGCCGAAAATAGCAAAAAAAGCACTTTCGGTGTTCGGCAGAATAAGTGAAAAGGCCGAATAAATTTGACCGAACAATAATGTGTTTGATGGCCCGATGTTCCCTGGGATAGGCTCCAGGTTCCCCGTGACCCTGGAAAGGAGTAAGCAGTAGAAGATCGATGGATGACGCGCCAAATAGCCTAGCAACCAGATTGAGATGCGCGAATGTCACGACCTCCACTTCTGGAGGCGGGCTCGGAGCGATGAGGGGGCGAGCGCATGCACGAGCTACGTGCACGAGCGCATGCTCTTCGGATGTTGACAACCGTGACATTATTTACTGTGGACACGTGCGTTTGGTTTTTTTCTGTTCCGGAGTATTCTGTCACGTCGCGAGACGTAAAGGAGTAGAGTACGGAATCAGGTAAAGATGTATTTATTTAAGGGAACATAACATTAACAACATATCTAACTCTACTATATCTACTATAATACTCGGCGAGGTGTACAGGGACGCGACCGGTATATATCCCCAATATAATCAGCCCTATAGAACCCAATAGAACCATTTATTGTGATTGCAGTTTCACCAAAAAAAGCACGAATTCTGAAAAAAATCCGCAGCAAAATTAAACGTTTTTGTCTGCAACAATCACAAAGCACAAAGAAATCCTGAACAGACTGATGTTCTCATCGAGATTGAACATGATTACTTTTTTAATTAAAAAGTCTATAAATGTTATTTAAAATTTGAAAACACTACGAAGGAAAACACTGCCTTCTTAACCACTGCTCCTTAACGGATCAGTGGTTAAGATGTTGGGTTACTGATCAGAAGGTCATAAGTTCAAACCCCAGCACTACCAAGCTGCCACTGTTGGGCCCTTAACCCTCAACTGCTCAGATATGGAAATGAGATAAACGTAAGTCTCTCTGGATATGGCCGTCTGCCAAATGCCGTACATGTGAACTAGATAAACACCTCCTCTAAAAAACAAAAACCCTGCCATGAGACAGCAGCACTCTGTGGAGGACTGAGCTCGTAGCACAGCGAGGTGGAATGATCACTGCAGAGAAATAGAATGTGTACGGGTCTGAACACTCAAATGAACATGTTTATATAAGATATAATGAATTTGATTCTACGCCGGTCGGAATTATGTCATGTTCAACAGACAAAGATGGTGCTGTTACTGTATATTTTTTATAAATAATTTATAAATAAATCACGTAATTCTTCTTAATGCATTATGTAAGACCCAAAAATAAATCAATGAAAATTGTAATCGAGAATTGTTCATTCATGTAAAAAAACTCTATATTTTTTGCAATATCACTCATCCCCAGATTAAATCGTTATATCACACAAGCCTACTAGGCATTAAAGAAGCCTTTCACATGGAGGTCCCAGCTGGGTTCCAACAATGTTCCTGTATCTCACACACACTGGTCCAGGATGATCTAAACATTTCATCTAAACCAAGAGCGTAGGTTTGGTCTCAATATTGGTAGGGACACACAGCCCGCGAAAAAAGGACTGTTTAATGTTAACAACCAACTGGTTTATTAAAATATAACATCTATATTTACATTAAGATATTTACATATTTACATTTAAATACAAATTATACAAAGCAACAGATCAAAGACTAACAGAAAGTAAACTATGAAATTATTTGTTAACGGAAATGTTTTGCATCCAACATCAACATTCTTCATGATAGTCCTTGGTGTCTATTTAAACAATCTAAACAGATGCCTACGTCGGTCATTGACAGATACGAACTGTTGGCAAATATCTTTAAGATCTACTTGGTCAAGGGCCTCTTGATGTACATGGCATACAGCTACATTATTAAGGCACTGCTGAGACATGGTAGATCTTAGCCAATTATTGAAACCCTTTGTGCAGAAGGCAGGGTCATTCTTTTTTTCCAAAAGTGGTCTTTTTTATGGTGTATGCTTTGACACACTCAAAACAAAGAACCTTTTTCAGTGTTGGACTGTAGTGAAGCCAAGAATACTGACTGTGCCAGTTCGCCTGAAATCGCAAAATCCTGTTTGTACTTCGATGAATTTTGGATCAGGCTGGTATGGTTTACTCCCCATGTCCATGACACTGCTACACTGACTTGCTTCAGGATCGTCCTCACTCACACTGACTGTCTCCTAAAGAGAAAACTAAACCTAACCTGGTCTCTATCAACATTTGCAAATTATTCTTTTGCAGTCTGTGTTATAATAACTTGAACTAAGTTAACATTAAAATAGGTAGACTATGGTACTTACAGTACATGTAAATTTACAATTTACAATTAATCCATAATAACATATGAAGAGTTCATGTGCAAAAACAGATATCCACCATTTTAATTCATTTTCATAAATCATGTTTTAAATTGTGTATTCCAGGTAATACAAATCAACTGCAATTGGGTTGTTTTGATTACATTTATTTTCACTTAATTAAAACAACCCAACTGCAGTTTGATTGATATTACCTGGAATGTGCAATAAAAAAAAACCATGATTTTTAATATCCATAAGAATGGAGATATCTGTTTTTGCAGATGAACTCGTCATATAGGCCTATGTTTAATAACAAACTCATGACCAATTTGTTGACTTTCAAAGGTTATACTGTATATTTGCTGAACATCCTAAAGACTCACTTTAATGCTGATGCCTTCCTACAATTCCAAAATATAATTCATAATTAGGACCTCCCTGTTTCGTCCTGCTCTACTTCAGCCTGCTGCTGTGTTTCCTGCAAACAAACTCATTCATTAAATCATGACATTTTCATGGAATTTCTAGACTAAAGCTCAACTCAACATAATTTCATATATGCAGCTATTTTATGTTCCAGCTAGCAACCTGACTGCTAGCCTGCAGCTGACAGAAGTCAGGGTTAGCTTGCTAGTAACACTAGCTAACACGGTTAACTAACATCAGTTGACATTACTTTCCGCAGTGCGAGGCTGGTGACGTTTGGTTTTTCATTTTAAATCAATGTGTCTACTGGACAGTTAGTTTACTACCTATTACTTATGCTTTGGGTGGGGAAAAAGCTCCTTATGTCTCGTCGTTTTTCTGCTGGCATATCTACAAAGTACAAAACGTATTGGCATGGGAAAAATACTTTATTGTATGCTGTGCCATGCAGGCAATAGAGGAAAGGGAGTAAAGTCATCTGAAAGAATACATTTTTCACCCATGCTTGAGGTATGGACGGACAGCCTTGATAACATAGTTACCATTGTCAGCCGATCAGCCCTCGCCTCCATGTCTGTACTCTACACTGGCAGCTCGATATTCGCATGTAAGGTGAGTCTTCAGATAGCCCCTCCCACCTCCCTTTCAGCCAATCAAATGCTAGCATGCTTAAATCCTGGCGCTTCTGGGAGAGTATGCTATGGAATTTACATGGCTTCACTCCAAATATAATGCGAACGAGTTCACACAAATATTGGTATAGACAATTCTGCCCTCCCAAAATATTGGTAGGGACATGTCCCTACCGTCCATATGCAAACCTACGCCCTTGATCTAAACCCTCAGTGATCACTGATTTACCTCAAATCTGCCATCCCTCTCAAACATCCTCGTTCATGTACTTCCCTTCATCCGTGGAAAATATCATCTGCTCACGTTTAGGATGGTCCATGGCACGGAGTTTGGACTTAAAATAAAAGACTATATGTTTATTCTGGTACTTTTGTTATTGTAAACCTGGATCTCCTTCTCGATCACTGAAATAAACTTCTCCTTGACCTTCAGCACTGGGTTCAGGACTGAAATACTCATTTGGGTTTCCTGAAAACTCTGTTGGAGAGATTACTATAGTATGCAACAAGACTAACTTCAACAGAGCCAAGCAGAAGTCCTCAAGAAGCAGAATCCTTCCTTACCAGCAGAGAATAAATACACGTCAGAAACCCCAAAGCGCAGACACCAGGAATAACATGAAGAGTTGTGTGTCGAGTGTTAGAGGATAATAAATGTGGAAAAACATCATGGCCTAAAGTTCTAAAAGGCTTCATATGCGTGTGGACTGACGATGAGGTGGAACTACTGCTGAAGGTTCCACTTGAATACAGAGTGTTCTCCTGAGTCTGATCCTACATCTGCGTTCTCCGTAAAGTGTGTAGTACTGGAGAGATGAGTTCAGGAGCAGTCTCATCCTGTTTCCTCCACACGAGGGTAAATAATCTTAAACACCTTCAAATCAAATATGAAATTACAGAGCACACAGTAATGTCAGTCCCAGCAAATTCCTCACACACACACACATTTTGAGGAATATCTGAATACATGTAGGCAGAGAAGCAGAATGTAATTGCAGATCTATTTTATTATTTATTTTTAATGCTGTTAATTCTCAGATTGTCCTGACTGAGGACCGAGCCGTCACAGTAACCGCACTGTTAGCACTTTCACTTCCTTATTAGCATTTAAATCTAAACTCCAAACATTACTCTGTTTACCAGCGGTGAACGGCGTTTAATACGTCCGCTGGTGTCTTCTTTTTTTATACATTGTCTTGTATGTTGCTTAATTTGTTGTCATAATGTTTTATTTTCCTGTTTATTACACCATGAGTAAGGCCAGTAGATTTTAAGTGACATAAATAACTTGTGTTGTAAAGTGAGAGAGAGTGTGCGTGTGTGCGCGCGTGCGTGTGTGAGCTTCTGTGTGTGTGCGCATGCATGTGTGTGTGTGGCTAAAATAAGTATAATCTTGGTAAGCTGGATCAGATGTGTGTGCATGTTACAGTCTCCCCTGGAGCTGGAACACAGAGGGGGTGATGAAAACTTACCAAAATTTATGTTCTCATAAAACTGAAGAAAGTGAATCTGAGACTGTTGATGCAATTTTAAAGGCAAGGTTCTCATGCCAGATATTGACTTTGTTTGGTTTATTGCTCTTTATGAAAGATAATTTTTGTATAGAAATATTACATTTCATTATTTTTGAAGGCGTCTTTGCTCTGCTTTTACACGGTACTGTATATTACTATTTGTACATGCTTATACATCTGTTATACAGCATGATGAGTCAGCAGCATCAGCCTGACACAAAGCCTGCTTCTCTGTCACAAAGTGAGCCTGTTAGTTCAGTTACAGGACTGCTTCTCTGCCACAAAGTGAGCCTGTTAGTTCAGTTACAGGACTGGTTCTCTGCCACAAAGTGAGCCTGCTACTTCAGTTACAGGACTGGTTCTCTGCCACAAAGTGAGCCTGCTACTTCAGTTACAGGACTGGTTCTCTGCCACAAAGTGAGCCTGCTACTTCAGTTACAGGACTGGTTCTCTGACACAAAGTGAGCCTGCTAGGTAACATACAGGACTTCTTCTCTGCCACAAAGTGAGCCTGTTAGTTCAGTTAAAGGACTGCTTCTCTGCCACAAAGTGAGCCTGTTAGTTCAGTTACAGGACTGCTTTTCTGCCACAAAGTGAGCCTGTTAGTTCAGTTATAAGACTGCTTCTCTGCCACAAAGTGAGCCTGTTAGTTCAGTTATAAGACTGCTTCTCTGCCACAAAGTGAGCCTGTTAGTTCAGTTATAGGACTGCTTCTCTGCCACAAAGTGAGCCTGTTAGTTCAGTTACAGCACTGCTGAAAGACATCCTGAGGCAGATGATTTTCCTAGTGTAGCAGTCAGAATGTGTGGAAATGGTGTAAGGTGATCTATTTGTATCCGAGTGCCTGAAGGCTTTGGACTGATAATTTAATGCACTGAGATTTAATGAACGTGCAGAGAATAGCTCAGATAAAGCTGAATGTTACATCACCACTGTTTGGTAGCTTCTCCAACCTCAGTGTTTTAAACTAGCTTATTGAATTAGTGGGGTGTGTTATGCAAGTGATTATCAGCACATACCCAAGCTGCAGTGATGTGACTGGTTTGAACTTTGACCTCTCTTTCTTTATGGTGTGTGTGTGTGTGTGTGTGTGTGTGTGTTGTGCTCAGTATCTGTTCTCTGATAAATATTAGCATGAGTAGCTCTTGTGTTTAGCTGAGAGATTAAGCTGAAGGAGTTTTTAAAACTGTCATTGAAGTGCCCTTGATTGGATTACTCATGGAGGATTGGATTAGAACACTGATTAGGCAGCATGCTGAAGTGAGCACTTCACTATCCTTTGTGTGTGGTGGTGGTGTGTGTGTGTGTGTGTGTGTGTGTGTGTGGGGGGGGGGTATAGATGAAGTATAGATATGGGTTAAAAAAAATAAATAATAAAATTATTAATAATAATAATAATAATATTAATAATAATAATAAAAGGAGAAACATCAGTGTTGACATTGTTGATTGTGAAGAAACCATTTCTCAAGATTATACTTAAATGAATTTAAAGATTTCTGTCACGTATTAGGAAGCTCTGGACTCCACTTCCCATCAGCCACTGCACTGCACTACATGTCACATGACCACCTGCACCTGATTCACGTTTTGGTTAATGAGCACTCATGGGTATATATAGTCCTTGTCTGCACTATTAGCTTGTCTTTTGTTGTCTTAGACTCCTGTTGTTCATGTCTTGATGTTTGTTCCTTGCCACAGTGTGTTTAGTCAAGTTTTCATAGTGTCTTTGTTTCATAGTACGTTTGGTTAAATAAATGTCTTTATCTGCATCTGCATCTGCGTCTGCATCTGCTTCTGGCTCAACCATCCGAACCGTGACAATTTCCATTCTCTAATGTGATGCACTGAAGGAAAATAAGTTTTCCTGTGTGGAATTACACAGTCCACTCTAGCTGCTGTAATTACTCTGTGTTTAATAGATTTTAAATTAATAAAGTCAGGAGGAGGAGGAGCTAAACCATACATAATCTAATGAACTAAAACATTTTTAAATTTAATGAGGTTTATACTTATTTAAAATGTGACACTGGTGAAAACTAAATGTTTTTTTTTTATCTAGAATTTTAAGTGCTTGTTGACGTGATTCCAGTGGTTTTAGAACTCTACGTATTAGACCAGCTTGTCAAACAATAAGTGATGAAGAATCATATAATGAAAATCTCTGCAGCCTCAGTCGATAAAGAATCTCTAATAAACCTCAGATTTACCAAATTACACTTAACCTTTTAGTAAATGTTTTTTATGTGGGTTTTGAAACCAAGATAGGAGTCTAAATGTACCTGTAGATATTTACATTCTGAATCAACTTGTAATCTCTCTCCTGAAATAAACATATTCTGCTTTACACTATATCAACACTATACTGTATCCTTTAGAAAAGAACACACAAACTGTTCTAGACACATTTCATTATAGAGAGCACTGATGGAGCCAGGATGTGACTTTTACCATAACATCTCTCAGCTTATATTGTTGATGCACAGTGGGTAAATCATTAATGTACATGCTGGAGAGAATTGGGCCCAATACGTACCCCTGTGGAACACCAGTTGATGAACATAATGAATTAGATTAATAATGATCAATTTTGACTACAGGAAGAAAGATAAGATTTAATTAAATTTACAAGCACTACTGAAAAATTAAAATGAAGTCATTTATGCAAAAAGTTATATTGGTTAACCGTTTGCTGTCTGCAACTCAAGAAAAACAGCCTCTACCACTCCACCTTTATCCATTACTGCCTTAAACTTTCCTATAAAATAACATGTAGCAGTCTCTGTTCAGTGATTTGCCCTAAAACCGAATTGCACCGAATGCAGTTGGAAATAACTATTGTTAAGATGATTAATAATTTGGCAACCAGTTTTTCAGAACCCTTTGATATTGTGGGTAAAACACTAATGGACCTATAATTACAAGTTAAAAGAGCATCGCCTCCTTTAAATATGAGCCACAACCACAGGATCCCAAAACTTAAGGAATCTCCCTTGGCCTAATGAAATATTAATAATGTGTGTTAGAGTGTTAACTATTGAGGAATTGATTCCTTTCAGGAAAGTTTATCCATACCATAGATATCCTTAGCCCTCGAAGACTTGAGAGACATGATTACTTTTCCAACCTCCATCTTTGTTACTGCTCTTAATAGCAGGGTTTTCAATAATTATAATAAAAAATCTGCCTTTGCTTTCCTTAATACTCTTAATACCTTATTTATTTCTATCGTGGACCATCTTTGATCTTCTCGCTCATTTTAAGGCACTATCCTGTTCCTTCGTTAGTTTTTTAATATCATCATTCACCCAGGGGAGGGACTGTTCTTGTACTTACATTTCATCTTAATTGAAAAATCTCTAAGTGTAGATTAGTACAGTTCTAATAGTTATAGTTATATTTCTAATTGTAACTTTTCTGTAAAGGTTTAATTAGCTATTTCTAAACCTGTTTCGATAACAATAAAT
Source organism: Ictalurus punctatus (assembly GCF_001660625.3). NCBI lineage: Eukaryota > Metazoa > Chordata > Actinopteri > Siluriformes > Ictaluridae > Ictalurus > Ictalurus punctatus. Next base: position 34,952,535 of record NC_030422.2, read on the forward strand.
CTTCCCAATTTATATATTTTTTATAGCTACAAAATCGTTTTTCCTTATTTTTTGGAATGCCGAAGAATGCCTTACTACCGGACTGTGGAACGTGATATGAGCACAATATTATGGTCTGACAGCCCAGTTATCATATGACTTTCGGGTTTATTACTAAATGTTGGGTCACTCTGGGTACTGGTGCTGTTTGTTATTCATGTTGGACCTCTGTCCAAGCAGGTGTTCGATAAATAACTATAAGGACATCTGAGGTGATAAAATCATATTTAACTCTATACATGCTAGATCATTAGGATTTTGCCATAAAATCTCATTACAATGAATAGTGACCTCACCAGCGACTCTCGGGCTCTACCGTCTGCGAGTCCACTGGTAGACGAGAACCTCCAGGCCAGCCGATCGACACCGCCCCTCAGCCGCCAGATCCTCCGGAGTACTCAGGGGCTCTGATGGCCACGATTGCTCTCCCCTCAGTAAGATTTGCCACAAATGCCCACCTGGAGCGAACCCCATGACCGCAACAGATCAGCAGCACACCTCTGCTGGGTAGTCATCAGATCCTCCATGGAGATCGAGGAGAACACAGTATAAAGGTCTAGTTTAAAAACATGAGTATCCTCTGGATAATTACATACCTGAGTAGAGGTGGAGGTATATAGAGGTGTGAGAATAGTTGGGGCGTTACACTGATGAATATTTCCAGACAAACGTTAGCAGATGGATATTATCACAGCATTATTGTGGTGTTGTTGTTTACACGCTGTTCTTCTGGTTTTACAGAAGAACACCGTCGTGCAGTTAAAAAGGGAACAAATAAAGAATACACTCCGTATCATCCAGAGAAACAGAAAGATCACAAGAAGGACGTGTTCACATTGTTGTAGATTATATTCAAATATCTGTTATTATTATTGTTTATTAGTATTACACTGGTGAAGAGCACTGATATCTACTGCTGCTACAAACTTTACCACGAGCGTGTAGAGTAACAGAGCAGCTGCCACACCCCACATCCGCCATCTTGGATCACTTCATCTGGTTACTTCACTCCCTCATTCACTCCCTAATTCACTCATTCACGCCCTCATTCACTCTCTCAATCACGCCCTCCTTCATTCCCTCATTCACTCACTCATTCACTCCTTCACGCCCTCCTTCACGCCCCCATTCACTCCGTCATTCACTCATTCACTCTCTCATTCACGCCCTCATTCACTCCTTCACTCCCTCAATCACTCCCTCATTCACTCTCTCATTCACGCCCTCCTTTATTCCCTCATTCACTCCCTCATTCACTCCTTCACGCCCTCCTTCACTCCCTCCTTCACTCCCTCATTCACTCCCTCATTCACTCCCTCATTCACTCCCTCATTCACTCCTTCACGCCCTCCTTCACGCCCTCCTTCACTCCCTCATTCACTCTCTCATTCACGCCCTCCTTCACTCCATCCTTCACTCCCTCATTCACTCCCTCATTCACTCATTCACTCCCTCACTCATTCACTCCCTCATTCACTCCTTCACGCCCTAATTCATTCCCTCATTCACTCCTTCACGCCCTAATTCATTTCCTAATTCACTCCCTCATTCACTCATTCACTCCCTCATTCATTCACTCATTCACTCCCTCATTCACTCCTTCACACCCTAATTCACTCCCTCATTCACTCCTTCATGCCCTCATTCACTCCCTCCTTCACTCCCTCACTCCCCAATTCACTCCTTCACGCCCTCATTCACTCCCTCATTCACTCCTTCACACCATCATTCATGCCCTCATTCACTCCCTCATTCACTCTCTAATTCACTCCTTCACACCCTCATTCACTCTCTCACTTCCTAATTCACTCCTTCATGCCCTCATTCACTCCCTAATTCACTCCTTTCACTCTCTCACTCCCTCATTCACTACCTAATTCATTCCTTCATGCCCTCGTTCACTCCCTAATTCACTCCTTTCACTCCTTCACTCCCTAATTCACTCTCTAATTCACTCCGTCACGCCCTCATTCACGCCCTCATTCACGCCCACATTCACTCCTTCATGCCCTAATTCACTCCCTCATTAACTCCCTCATTCACGCCCTATTTCACTCATTCACTCCCTCATTCACTCCCTCATTCACTCCCTCATTCACTCCCTCATTCACTCCCTCATTCATTCCTTCATGCCCTCATTCACTCCCTCACTCCCTAATTCACTCCTTCATGCCCCCATTCACTCCCTCATTCACTCTCTAATTCACTCCTTCACACCCTCATTTACTCTCTCACTTCCTAATTCACTCCTTTCACTCTCTTACTCCCTAATTCACTCCTTCACGCCCTCATTCATGCCCTCATTCCCTCTCTCACTCCCTCATTCACTACCTAATTCATTCCTTCATGCCCTCGTTCACTCCCTAATTCACTCCTTTATGCCCTCATTCACGCCCTCATTCAGTGTCTCACTCCCTAATTCACTCCTTCACGTCCTCCTTCACTCCCTTATTCATTCTCTCACTCCCTAATTCACTCCTTCATGCCCTCATTCACTCTCTCACTCCCTCATTCTCTACCTAATTCACTCCTTCATGCCCTCATTCACTCCCTCATTCACTCTCTCACTCCCTAATTCACTCCTTCATGCCCTCATTCACTCCCTAATTAACTCCCTCATTCACTCCCTAATTAACTCCTTCACGCCCTCCTTCTCCCTCACTCCCTAATTCACTCATTCACTCCCTCACTTATTTATTTCCCTCCTCGGTCTGTGAGGAACTATTAACTATGATAAAACGCCTCCTCTGATCAAATCCACAAACCACTGTAACCTGATACTCAGTCAGTACACACACACACACACACACACACACACACAGAGTTTACCCAGCTGCCTGTCCTGTGCTGATGATGACACACACTGATGAGTGTTCAGCAAACACACTGCCTCTATTAATTTATTAAACTGATGCACATTTACACTCATTCTGTAATTCTGTAGTCACGCACTGGTGCACTCACACCCACTCGCACCCACCCACACCCACCGAACACACACACCCTTATACACACTGCACATAAACCCTTATACACACTAACACACACTAACACACTGCACATAAACCCTTATACACACTAACACACTGCACATAAACCCTTATACACACTAACACACACTAACACACTGCACATAAACCCTTATACACACTAACACACTACACATAAACCCTTATACACACTAACACACTGCACATAAACCCTTATACACACTAACACACTGCACATAAACCCTTATACACACTAACACACTGCACATAAACCCTTATACACACTAACACACACTAACACACTGCACATAAACCCTTATACACACTAACACACACTAACACACTGCACATAAACCCTTATACACACTAACACACACTTACACACTGCACATAAACCCTTCTACACACTAACACACTGCACATAAACCCTTATACACACTAACACACACTAACATACTGCACATAAACCCTTATACACACTAACACACACTAACACACTGCACATAAACCCTTATACACACTAACACACTGCACATAAACCCTTATACACACTAACACACTGCACATAAACCCTTATACACACTAACACACTGCACATAAACCCTTATACACACTAACACACACTAACACACTGCACATAAACCCTTATACACACTAACACACACTAACACACTGCACATAAACCCTTATACACACTAACACACACTAACATACTGCACATAAACCCTTATACACACTAACACACACTAACACACTGCACATAAACCCTTATACACACTAACACACTGCACATAAACCCTTATACACACTAACACACTGCACATAAACCCTTATACACACTAACACACACTAACACACTGCACATAAACCCTTATACACACTAACACACACTAACACACTGCACATAAACCCTTATACACACTAACACACTACACATAAACCCTTATACACACAACACATAAACCCTTATACACACTAACACACTACACATAAACCCTTATACACACAACACATAAACCCTTATACACACAACACATAAACCCTTATACACACTAACACACTACACATAAACCCTTATACACACAACACATAAACCCTTATACACACTAACACACTACACATAAACCCTTATACACACTAACACACACTAACACACTGCACATAAACCCTTATACACACTAACACACTACACATAAACCCTTATACACACTAACACACACTAACACACTGCACATAAACCCTTATACACACTAACACACTGCACATAAACCCTTATACACACTAACACACACTAACACACTGCACATAAACCCTTATACACACTAACACACTGCACATAAACCCTTATACACACTAACACACACTAACACACTGCACATAAACCCTTATACACACTAACACACTGCACATAAACCCTTATACACACTAACACACACTAACACACTGCACATAAACCCTTATACACACTAACACACTGCACATAAACCCTTATACACACTAACACACACTAACACACTGCACATAAACCCTTATACACACTAACACACTGCACATAAACCCTTATACACACTAACACACACTAACACACTGCACATAAACCCTTATACACACTAACACACTGCACATAAACCCTTATACACACTAACACACACTAACACACTGCACATAAACCCTTATACACACTAACACACTACACATAAACCCTTATACACACTAACACACACTAACAAACTGCACATAAACCCTTATACACACTAACACACTGCACATAAACCCTTATACACACTAACACACACTAACACACTGCACATAAACCCTTATACACACTAACACACTGCACATAAACCCTTATACACACTAACACACTGCACATAAACCCTTATACACACTAACACACTGCACATAAACCCTTATACACACTAACACACACTAACACACTGCACATAAACCCTTATACACACTAACACACTACACATAAACCCTTATACACACTAACACACACTAAAAAACTGCACATAAACCCTTATACACACTAACACACTACACATAAACCCTTATACACACTAACACACACTAACACACTGCACATAAACCCTTATACACACTAACACACTGCACATAAACCCTTATACACACTAACACACTGCACATAAACCCTTATACACACTAACACACTACACATAAACCCTTATACACACTAACACACACTAACAAACTGCACATAAACCCTTATACACACTAACACACTGCACATAAACCCTTATACACACTAACACACTGCACATAAACCCTTATACACACTAACACACACTAACACACTGCACATAAACCCTTATACACACTAACACACACTAACACACTGCACATAAACCCTTATACACACTAACACACACTAACACACTGCACATAAACCCTTATACACACTAACACACACTAACACACTGCACATAAACCCTTATACACACTAACACACTGCACATAAACCCTTATACACACTAACACACTACACATAAACCCTTATACACACTAACACACTGCACATAAACCCTTATACACACTAACACACACTAACACACTGCACATAAACCCTTATACACACTAACACACTGCACATAAACCCTTATACACACTAACACACACTAACACACTACACATAAACCCTTATACACACTAACACACACTAACACACTGCACATAAACCCTTATACACACTACACATAAACCCTTATACACACTAACACACACTAACACACTGCACATAAACCCTTATACACACTAACACACACTAACACACTGCACATAAACCCTTATACACACTACACATAAACCCTTATACACACTAACACACACTAACACACTGCACATAAACCCTTATACACACTAACACACACTAACACACTGCACATAAACCCTTATACACACTAACACACACTAACACACTACACATAAACCCTTATACACACTAACACACACTAACACACTGCACATAAACCCTTATACACACTTACTACAGAATGTTTTAAATAAACTGTCAGGGTAATAAATAGTAACGTTACATGTTAACACGACAGCTCTAATTTATTAACAAACCTGGCTTTTCTTTCATTTTTTGCGAATATTGATGAGTATATAATGAATATTGATGAGCATATAATGAATATTGATGAGTATATAATGAATATTAATGAAAGTACGGCATCGCGATCGTTCCCAAATGGCCACAATTTATTTTAATTATAATATACGATTCTGTCACTACGTAGTAGTGTACAAAATAGTTGTGCTGTACTTTTCTGTGTGTGTGTGTGTGTGTGTGTGTGTGTGTTTATACTTATACAGTAAGCATGTGAGGGAGACATGCAGTGTTTGCCAGATTTTTGGTTTTCCTGATCCTTTGCTACACTTTACAGTTTTATTAATATGATATAATAAATAAGAGCATGTTAGGACACTGGTGAAAGAACAATTCTGGGAAACGATGGGATTTAATTCTGCTTGTTATCTGAGCACATAGCACATGTCAGTACACATCTGTTTCCTCACATCAGTTTCCTTACAACTGTATCCTCACATCTGTATCTTCACATCTGTATCCTCACATCTCTCTGAGAAATTCAACATTAAACTGCACTTCTGTCATTTTGACAATTTTCCATATGATCTAGAAGTCTACAAAATAACGAGGAATATTATGTTTCACTGAAACCATTAAATAATTGCATTAACACCTTTAACTTGTTCTGGCATGCCTTTATTGTACACACACACACACACACACACACACACACACACACACACATACTATCATTACCATAAATAATAATTGAAATAATAATAATTAATAAGAAATGTAAATAATAATATTCTTATTTTATATGTATGTAGTAAGTGTTACGTTATGGTGAGTAACTTATACTGGCACAAACACTGAAACAGGAAGTGCTGTGGTCAGCGTGTATGGAAATCGTGCGTGTGTGTGTATTGTATTTGCCCTCCAATTTGAGGTCACATGATCATTCAATCACATGATCCAGTGATCCAGACTGTGTGTCACACGTACATAGTTGTCCTGCTTCTGTGTGCAGCCGCTTATTTATCTCTCTCTCTTTCTCTCTCACTCACACACACACACACACACACATGCACACAGATTCTGGTCAAACCGGTTCTATGCACACACAAACATTTGTCTCTCTGGTTGCCAGGTAACATTGATTACTGAGAACTTGTGTGTGTGTGTGTGTGTGTGTGTGTGTGTGTGTGTGTGTGTGTGTGTGTGTGTGGTTTTTCCCACCACTGCTGTTCCAGGGGAAAGTTCATCACCTGTTCCTGAGATTAGGATGTCCAATAAATTACACACCTGTCTCTCTCTCTCACACACACACACACACACACACACACACTGTATACTTGTATATGGCTAGAGTGATAAAGCTCTACTCTTTATAGTGAGTCTATCTGAGTAACACTGCTGCAGTCTAATGAGGCTAATGCTAACACAAACGCTAATGCTAATACACCATGTTACGTTTTCCATTTCAACTGTGTATTTAAATTTATTTAAATTATATTTACATTTAAATCTTACGTAAAGATTTCTGATGAAAACACAGGGGTTTTACTGCGTTAGAAGAAACAACTATATGCGTGCACACACACACACACAGATAAGTGTACAGTACAGTCTGAGCTCAGTTCAAGAGCTGAAGACAGTAACATCATTAATTATTGGGTGCCAATAATTTTAGAGTTATATGTATATATTAGTGGTGTAATTATTACAGCTGCTATAATGTAAGTGAAAACAGGAAGTAACTTGTCACTGTGTAATAAATAAATATTCTGAACTGTGGTGTAAGAGGAACAAAACACCTCACTGTTTATCAACACACTGTTTTCCCCTGACTGTCTGATTACACTTCTGTTACCATGACAACGGGCACCCATAACACTATCAGCTCAGTCTGTATTTACTCATACGTACCTACATACACACACACACACACACTCACATACTCACACACACACACACACACTCACATACTCACACACACACACACACACACACACGAGCCTGTACTCTGACTAATTCAGCTCCTGTGTGAGATCAGCATGTAGAATCAGATAGACAGGTGTGGAGGTGAGACATGAGTGCATAAACACTGACACACACAGCTTCAGGTGAACCAGTCATACACACACACACACACACACACACACACACACAGTGTCTGCATGACACTCAGATACTTATCATATCACACTTTGCCTTAAATGTAGTGATTTTATTTGATTCATTATTACTCATGATTCTGCTTAAGATGTGTTTATTGAGTGTGTGTGTTTGTGTGTGTATCCGTTAGTGGAATCTGGTGTGTGATTCTTTGTGGAAGGTGCACATTGCTAAATTCTCCCTGCTGGTTGGTTCCATATTCGGATACCTGGTTCTCGGAGTGCTGGCTGACTGGTGAGTGCCTGATCATGTGACCACACTGAGGGATTATGGGAAATGTTAAAACTGCGGCCTTCTAGACATTTACCGCACCTCTACAGCCGTTCTTACTAATTTTTGACTAACTTTCTGACATTGCCACATAACAAGACCACACCCTCTTTGTAAATTTCTCTTCAGAACTCCACCCACCAAGGCTCTATAAAATAAGGGATTAAATCTAACTAGCGTTACACCAAAGGGTTGTTTTTGGATTAGCCAAATATAAACATCTAGCTACAGTATCTTAGTATCTCTCACTGAGTGTTATGCTAGCTAATGTTGGCTATTCTCATATGGTGTAGCTGTTGGCAGTTAGCAGTTGATGCTAAGTGTAATTACGGTGTAATTTTAGACGGACTTTGTGTAGTAATTTGCGAACACGTCTGAGGTGAATGAGGTTCAGGATGATTCTGCCTCCTTTCCACCCTCAATCAGTTTAAATGATTACGCTAAACGATTAGCCTCAGTTAGTGATTGTTTTTCTTGTTTTTGATGTGTGTGTGAGAAAGTGTGCGAGACTGTGTGCGTGCGAGTGAGAGTGTGTGTGAGTGTGTGTGAGCGCTGACCTGAAAGTTGACTGTGATTGACTCCTTGTCCGCAGGTTTGGACGTCACGCGGTGTTGGTGGTGTCGGTGTTCTTCACACTCGTGTTTGGTATGTCTGTGGCCTTCTCCATTAACGTCACCATGTTCAGCACACTCCGCTTCTTTGAGGGCTTCTGGCTCGCTGGGATCTCCCTCTCCCTCTACGTCCTGAGTGAGTAATGAGACACGACCCACTCACACACTTCACATGCGGCCTACACAGACATTAGGGCGTGTGGTTTGGGACGTGCCCACAGTAAACTGATGATGGTGTTTATGTGGAGTATATAGTGGACAGTTCTGCTTCTGCACAATGTGGGTCATGTTCTGGAAAGAGGGAAAAGGGTGTGTGTGTGTGTGTGTGTGTGTGTGTGTGTGTGTGTGTGTTTTGGAAAAGTGAAGTGAGTAGTGTGTGTTGTGTGTGTAAACAGCAGCAGAAATTGAGGACACACTTCCAGAACTAAATACTTGTCCTTTAACACACTTAGTCTCTTTACACAGCTAGCTAACAGCTCAAAAACACTCGCTAGCTGCCCTTCAAGACCAAAATAGTGTCCTCACACCCTCTCTAATCCCACACTCGCTCTAATATCCCACATTCACTCTAATCCCACACTCACTCTATAATCCCACACTCGCTCTATAATACCACACTCGCTCTAATATCCCACACTCGCTATAATCCCACACTCGCTATAATCCCACACTCGCTATAATCCCACACTTGCTCTTATATCCCACACTCGCTATAATCCCACACTCGCTATAATCCCATACTTGCTCTAATATCCCACACTCCCACACTCGTGCTAATATCCCACACTCACGCTAATATCCCACACTTGCTCTTATATCCCACACTCGCTATAATCCCACACTTGTTCTTATATCCCACACTCGCTATAATCCCATACTCGCTCTAATATCCCACACTCACTATAATATCCCACACTTCCACACTCGCGCTAATATCCCACACTCGCGATAATATCCCACACTCGCTCTAATCCCACACTCGCTCTACTATCCCACACTCGCTCTACTATCCCACACTCGCTATAATCCCACACTCGCTCTATAATCCCACACTTGCTCTTATATCCCACACTCGCTCTATAATCCCACACTTGCTCTTATATCCCACACTCGCTATAATCCCATACTCGCTCTAATATCCCACACTCACTATAATATCCCACACTTCCACACTCGCGCTAATATCCCACACTCGCGATAATATCCCACACTCGCTCTAATCCCACACTCGCTCTACTATCCCACACTCGCTCTACTATCCCACACTCGCTATAATCCCACACTCGCTCTATAATCCCACACTTGCTCTTATATCCCACACTCGCTCTATAATCCCACACTTGCTCTTATATCCCACACTCGCTATAATCCCATACTCGCTCTAATATCCCACACTCGCTATAATCCCACACTCGCTATAATATCCCACACTCCCACATTCGCGCTAATATCCCACACTCGTGCTAATTCAACACTTGCACTAATCCCACACTCGCTATAATCTCACATTCGCTATAATATCCCACACTCGCTCTATTATCCCACACTCGCTGCATTAGCCCACACTCGCTCTAATCCCACACTCACGCTAACATCCCACACTCGCGCTATAATCCCACACTCGCTCAAATATACCACACTCGATATAATATCCCACACTCGCTCTACTATCCCATACTCGCTCTGTTATCCCACACTCATGTTATAATCCCACACTTGCGCTATAATCCCACACTCACACTATAATCCCACACTCGCTCTACTATCCCACACTTGCGCTAATATCCCACACTCGCTCTAATATCCCACACTTGCTGTAATCCCACACTTGCTGTAATCCCACACTCGCTCTAATATCCCACACTCGCTATAATCACACACCCATAATCACAAGGTGCACATCGCTACGTTCTCCCTGAACCTGAACTCTGCATGCTATGTGGCCAGATGAATCCTGTAGGTACGATGAGAACCAGGTCAGAACTCCTGATCCCCGGGTCAGTTAAGTTCCTAATACTAATGCCACTGTGTGTGTATGTTTTCAGGAATTGAGCTGTGTCTGCCCGGCTGGCGTTTCTCCATGACCATGGTTGCTAACTTTGTGGTGTTAGCAGGGCAGTTGTTAATGCCGGGGCTTGCTGCCTTGTGCTCTGACTGGAAGATCCTGCAAGCCGTCATCATCTGCCCCCTGTTGCTAATGCTGTCATACATATGGTCAGACCACCTATGTGTCTGTCTGTCTGTCTGTCTGTCCATCTGTCTGTCTTTCACTGTCATGTATTATCATGTGTTGTTTGTGTGAAATGTTATAAATGTGTGTGTGTGGTTATCAGGTTATTTCCAGAGTCTCTGCGCTGGTTGTTAGCGACGCAGCAGTACACCCGCTCCAAATGGCTTATTGAGCGCATCGCTAAGAAGAACAACACAAACGTGGACACACACGAGCTGATCACAGGTACACAACCACACCTGGACACACACAAACTCACCACAGGTACACAATCTCAGCTGGACACAGGCTAATGCTAAGAATAGACTAAAACCGTCCATAAGCATCTGGTACATGATCTTAGCTCACCAACATAAAAAAAATTAATTATGCCAATTATGCTAATTCCTAAAATATATTTATAACACTACTGCAGACTTTGTGATTCTGTGTGTATGTGTGTGTGTGTGTGTGTTTCAGAGCTCAACAGGGTTTTGGAGAAGCCACCGAAGAAGACATGTATAGTGAAGATGGTGGGCACAAGGAACCTGTGGAAGAACATTGTGGTCCTGTGTGTCAACTCGTAAATATCCCTCTGTCTTCTACACACTCACAGCTCAAGGGAACTCTTTAGCTCCTAATACCCATAATGCAGCTGTATACCCATAATTCACCTGAATACCCATAATTCACCTGAATACCCATAATGCACCCGAATACCCATAATGCACCCGAATACCCATAATGCACCTGAATACCCATAATGCACCTGTATACCCAAAATGCTATTTTTTCCTACACACCCGGGATATATTTAACGCTGTCTCTCTCTCTGTCTCTCTCTCTCTCCAGGTTAACTGGTTATGGGATCCATCACTGTTTTGCACGCAGTATGATGGATCAGAACAGTGAGCGCGTCACCATGTTCCATAACTTCTATGCTGATTATTATACGTTGGCGGGAATCGCTGTGGCAACGGGCCTCGCGCTGTGTCCAGCAGTGGGAATTATGGGACGTCGGGGGGGTTTACTATTGTTCATGATCATCACTGCTCTTGCATCACTACTGCAGCTCGGCCTGCTCAACTGTGAGCACACACACACACACACACACACACACACACACACACACACAGGCATCAGTTGTTAACTTCAATTTAATATGATATACTTAAAATTAAATCTCTAATGATGTCCATACTCAAGTTCCTTTTAAAACAAATAGCACTACTCGACTGTACAATGGAGAAAAGTTATACATTTATAGAAGGGGTGTATTTATTTATAATCGCACTATCCGGTGTCACCCAGATGAGGACGGGTTCCCTTTTGAGTCCGGGTCCTCTCAAGGTTTCTTCCTCATATCGTCTCAGGGAGTTTTTTCTCACCACCGTCACCTCTGGCTGCTCATTAGAGATAAATTCAAACATTTAACATCTATATCCTGAATTTCAATCCCCTCCGAAAGGCCAGTTCTTTTGTTTGTGCTGTACACTGAATACATCTGGGTTTGAGATAAAAAAAAAAATGGAGATGAGACGATAGATCAGAACTTCAGAACTTTTATTTCCTGGTGTTTACACCTAGACGTTTTAAACAACATAAAACACCAAACCTTTTGTATCAGACCACACAATTTTTAGGTGAGCAAAAGTATAGGAACAGATCAGTCTTAAAGTAAATAACACTTAACTTACTCGCAATAACTGCATCAATCCTGCGACTCACTGACACCAAACTGCTGGTTTCTTCTGTGAAGCTTCTCCAGGTTTCTCCTGCAGCTTCTTTCAGTAGTTGTTTGTTTCGGGGGTTTCTCCCTTCAGTCTCCTCTTCAGGAGGTGAGGTGCTGATCAGTTGAGTGAAGGTCTGGTGATGGACTTGTCCAGTCTAAAACCTTCCACTTTTCCCCTGATGAAGTCCTGTGTTGAGGTGGAAGTGTGTTTTGGATCGTTGTCTTGCGGCACAATGAAGTTCCTCCTGATTATATTGCCAAAAATGAACAATCTGTTGACCTCTAACCTCCACCATGCTCAGCTGATGAGCTTGTATGTTTCGGATCATGAACAGATCCTTTGGACTTTCCATCACTTTGGTAGAGGTTTATCGTGGTTCCAGAACTTTTGTGGATCATCTCTGTATTTCTTTGTGAATTCCAGTCTGGTTTTCTGATTCTTACTGCTGATGAGTGGTCTGCATCTTGTGGTATGGCCTCTATATTTCTGTGATTGTGAGACCTTCACCCTGCCCTGTGGAGGTTGTTGGTAATGTCACAGACTGTTGTTTTGGGTTTTTCTTCATAGCTCTCACAATGTTTCTGTCGTCGGCTGCTGTTGTTTTCCTTGGCCAACCCGTTCCGTGTCTGGTTGTTAGTACACCAGAGGTTTCTTTCTTTTTCAGGACATTCCAAATTGTTGTATTGACCATACCCAATGTTTGTGCAATGCCTCTGATTCATTTACCCTCTTTTCTCCCATAGACAGCTCTCTGGTCTTCATAGTTGTTTATCCTTTTTAACAACAAATGCAGTCTTCACAGGCGAAACCTAGCACTCAAAGCAACAGAAGATGTTCAGAGCTATTAATTCTTTAAACAGTTAATTTAACAGGGCACACCTGGGTGAGGCTGTGGCTCAGGTGGTAGAGCGGGTTGTCCACTAATCCCAGGGTTGGCAGTTTGATTTCTGGCCCACATGTCTCCACATGCTGAAGTGTCCTTGGGCAAGACATTGAACGCCCCCAGTTGCTCCCTGCCTTGCATGGCAGCTCTGCTGTCACTGATGTGTGTGTGTGTGTGTGTGTGTGTGTCTGTGTGTGAGAGAGAGAGAGTGAATGGGTGAATGAGAAACAGTATAAAGCACTTTGTAGAACCGCAAAGGTTAAAAAGTGCTATGTAAGTGTAGACCATTTAACAAGAAACCTCTATCAGTCATGTTCCAATATTTTTGATCACATGGAAAAAAAATTGGGTGTGTTCAAACAAAAGGTGCCATGTTCTAAGTAGTGTTCTAAGTAGTGTAACATCTAGATATAAATATGAGGAAATTAAAATAGGAATCCTGATCTATCGTCTGTAGACTGTATATATTTCTGTAAAGCTATATAAATAAAATTGAATTGAATTGAATATAGACTCGCACAGAAGGTGTTTAATACACAAGAGTGAACACAGAAGCTAATGCTTATCTAGGAGCAGGAACTCTTGAAACTGACCTCAATCCAATAGTGCAGAACATGGGTCTTTGTGCAGCTGTGCACAATTGACACAGAAGGTATCTGTGCAGGGTTCTCAGGTCGTCAACAGAGCAGTATTCTCTGGGCTTGTTCATTGGGCTGTTTCTTGGAGCAGGGTTCTCAGGGGAGCAGGGATCTCAGGTTTTGTCAGATAAACAGTTATAAGGGGTTGTTGGCAGAGCAGAGTATTTGGCAGGACCCTGACTGAGCAGGGATTCAGGAGGGCATCATGAACCAAGGTCATTGGTGCAGCAGGTGGTGTAAAGTATCAGTGCTTGTCAGCTGACTCTACTTTGTTTTTTGAGGAAAGGTCCTCTGGGGATCATCGACTGAGTTGGTTTATTAGGGGCAGTCAGTGTAGTAAGGATTGTGGAGGTCACTAACAATGCAGGATTTGCTGAGCTTGTCTGTTGGACAAAAGATCTTGGGTTCTGTCAGCTTGGAGGTTGTCAGTCAAGCAGATTCTTTAGGGGTTGCTGACTGTACAGGGTTGTAATTCGTTATGACCCCACTGTGAATATGAGTCCTGGGCTGAGCACAGGACAGTCTTTATGATGACAGAAGCAGTTTGTAAATACAAGTCTACAATAAATAAGTGAGATTAAACACTGAAGAACGAATAGAGTGATTTATAAAGTCATTTTGGGAAAGTACGTGTATCTTTAGTTTATCCATATGGAACCATCCACAGCAGCAGAGTGAGTCCAGAGGGCAAGAGGAGCCACAGCATTAGAAGGGAACATGTAGAGGAGTCATCAGATAAGAAGGTACTTGAAGGTACTCATCAGTGCTAGTAGTCCCCTTGGCGTTTTCTGGGGAGAAAGGTTCTTAGGAATTGTCAGCTAAGCAGGGTTCTTGGTGAGGAAGTTGTTGGTAGGTCAGAGGTTTGAAAAGCAGGGTCATTGGCTCAACAGGTTTTTTTGGGGTCATATCTGCACCAGTGGGTTTGGACAAGGTGGGGCAAGAACAGGAGTTACAAAAAATACAAAGAAAAAACAGGAAGTGTTCATGACTTATTAACAGAAACAGGACAAAAGGGAAGTAATTGTGCGTAACACTGATAAAGAACAATGACTACCACACACACACACACACACACACACACACACACACACAATATTAAGTGGTAATTATACATTAATGTGTTTGATCTGTGTGTTTCTTCTCCGGTGTGTTCCTGCTGGATTCAGTGATTGGAAAATATAGTGTCCAGCTTAAGATTGGTACGTCGTGTACACACACACATACACACACACATACACACCTATTCTTTTCTTGTTCACTTAAGTGTGTATAGCTTTGAACCGATCTGTTCTAAAAGTGAAGGAAAACACTCTGAGAACTCACACTTTCACACCACCATGAATGGGTGCTATACTTACAGCAGAATGCTACATGCTACATTACTGCCTTAAGTTCTCAAAATAAAAAGAACATTGTAGTGAAGATTCTGGGTTCCCATTTATTGGTTTAGGGTTTAGTGGTAGAACTGCCTGGGTTACAGTTCTAGGCTGTGGGTCCTGTCTTCCAGAGGGGATCATGTACATACAGAGGTCAATAATCTTTGGACGCTGATGAAAATATTTAGACATTGTCTACCACAATATATTGGAGTTGAAATGAAATAATGAGCCAGAGTAAATACAGAGGGTTTACCACGAGATGTACACCACTGGTAAGCCTTAAAAACAGGAATTAGAGTTCACCAAAAACATCTAAAAAGCCTGAAAGTTCTGAAACAACATCCCATGGACAGATGAGAGACAAAGATGAACTTGTAGCAGATTTTTTGGAAGAGAAGAGTATGGAGCAGGAAGGAATTGAAGCATATCACCTGGGCGTGTACCCACCTGGGCGTGGGCGTGTACGATGGAACTGGTTCTGTTGTCTTTATCGATGATGTGACAGTTGATGATGTGTGGAGCGTCACTCTGCAGATGGACAGTGACCTGAAGCGTACTTCTACAGCAACTGAAGACTTTTTAAGGTAAAGAAGTGGAAAGTCCTGACCTGAATCCAGCTGAGATGCATTTCACCTGCTGAAGGCAAAACTGAAGACAAAACACCACGAGAACAAGCAGGAAGTGAAGACAACTACAGTAAAGACCTGGCAGATCTTCACCAGGGAAGAAACCCAGCGTCTGCTGATGTTTATGAGCTCCATACTTCAGGCAGTCATGGACAACAAAAGATTTGTAACCAAGTATTAAAAATTACAGTTTAGTTTATGATTGTTCGTTTGTCCAATTACTTTAGGTCCTTCAAAAGGGGGAACCCACATGAGAAGTTCTCTAATTCCTATACTGTTCATCCAATTTCACATTTCAACCCTGATGTACTGTGGTAGACAGCTCAAATAATGTCAATGTCCAAATATTTATAGACCTGACTAAGTATTATCATATTAGTGTTGTTTCTTTCAGACTAATCTTTCATCTAACTGTCTCTCTGTCTGTCTCTCTCTCTGTCTGTCTGTCTCTGTCTCTCTCTGTAGAGTCAGAAACTCTGAAGTCAGACTTCCACGTGGCGTTCTCCATCATCGGCATGTTCTCCTCGCAGGCTGTCAGTAATCTCAGCATCTTTTTCTGTGCAGAGATCACCCCCACTGTGATCAGGTGAGCTGACCCACACTGCTGGAATATACCATCACTAATACACTGGGGGGGGACATTCATTCATTCATAGCAAGCATTTTTAATATAGATTTTACATGTTTTTCTTTTTTATATTCATAATCATGAAGTCTTAATGTTTAAATGAAAATTCTGTACAAACTTCGGTTTAGAAACAACTCCGAGCTGAATTGCTCTGTGTGGCTGCAGAATAAATGAACATCACGTTTAATGTTTTTCTTTTTAAACCTATTTTCTTTTAATTAAACCTTTAATGTAATAAAACTTATAAATAATCTGTATGATCCTTAACATGATGTTATCAGTAAATTAACTTGGTCACTGCAGCATCAAATTAAACATTCATAGAACAAAACTCAAACTTATGGAAAGTTGCATATTTTAAGTGACTTATTAAATTTGCTTTAAAAAAAACTTTATTATATTGAGGCTCAAATTGAGCACCCGCCCAACACACACACACACACACACACACACACACACACACACACACACACACACACACACACACACACCAGAATATGAAGCACAGGGCAGTTGATCTGTTCTGCAGGGTGTGTTGTGAGGGTGGTGGTGAGGTCAGAGCTCCCTCTACTGGTGTGTGTGTGTGTGTGTGTGTGTGTGTGTGTGTGTGTGTGTGTGTGTGTGTGTGTGTGTGTGTGTTAGATTTTCTGTAGTTTACATGTAGGTACACAATTATGCTCAGTTATTATTTTATCCTAATTTTTCACCTTTAAAACACTCTTGGTGTGTATAATTACTGACTGTAACACAACAGCAGTCATTTCTGACAGTTTAACTGATTATAAAAATAAATAGAGATTTAATAACTTATCAGGAATCAGAAAGCTACAGCTCACTACAGATAAACACCAGATCTAGAGTGAACATACTCGTCACCCAGCACACAGTAAACATGTGAAATGTTCTGCCTGATTTTCTGCCACACCTGGATTTTCCTGAAGAACACCAACAAGAAACACACATATTCATGCATGTTCAACACAGCACAGGTTTATTTACGGTTACCATAGCAACTCTGCAGCCATCAACGCCTAAAGAGTAAACAATGATCTGCTCGATGGTGGAAGCCGACTCTAGGACAGAAACATATTTAGATTGATAATAAAATTGTATAGTTACACAAAGTGAATTAATCAGTGACTCAAGTCTCCATATCTGTGTTGTTCTGATCAGGGGAGGAGGTTTGGGTCTGGTGTTAGCGAGCGCTGGGTTCGGGATGCTAACGGCACCCATCATGGAGCTGCACAATCAGAAAGGCTACTTCCTGCACCATGTGATTTTCGCCTGCTGCACACTCATCTGCATCATCTGCATCCTGCTGCTTCCCGAGTCACGCCACCAGCCCCTCCCAGAGTCTCTGTCCGAGGGCGAGGGCTATACCCGCCACCCCCTGCTGCCCCCACACAAGAAACCTGCTGAACAACGTCACCTGCTGCTTGGCCCCCACAGCCGCAACTATGCCAATGATGAGCATGCCAATGACTGCACTAACGACTACTCCAATGTCAGAGGCACGCCTCTGCGAGAGGTTGCCATCTCCACTGTTGAGTCCACTGCCTCATCCACCGTCGCCCCTGATGACGACCCTGGTGACGAACTTAATGCTGTGAAACTTAGAGTCCTCAGGCAACTCGACAACTCGACACCTACAACAACGGATTCACTTCCTGATCTCATTGTCAATGCCCCACCCCCTGATGCTTCAGAAACCCCCCCCACTCTTCAAAGTAGCCCCTCCCCAGTCATTCTAGACTGTGAAAACGCGCCCAGAATGGACGATGATGTCACCGAGTCTCCAGTAGGTTCTGCCGTATCTGCTGTCCTTCCTGAACTCGTAACACCACCCATTACAAATGTAGCTCCACCCACACTTTCATTCTGCCCCCCTCAATCCTCTTCCTCTCCTATAGATTCTGATCCTCTGCTGTCCCCACCCCCTCAGTCAGGCTCCACCCCTTCAGAGCCTCCTTCACCAGCCACTTTAGATGAAACTGTGATACGGTCATTACCTCTGACTATGACAGATCCAGTCCCACCCTCTAAATTGGACTCAACCATGTCCTCTCCCATAGACTCAGCTGTGGACTGTACCATCAGCGCTGCTAATGAGGGAGCATCATCCTGACTGGCGTCAACATGGTGGTAATGTTTCTCAAATCCTTTGCCTTTGGCTGCTTCCCTCGAGCTGCTGCAAAGGGATTTACTGACATGAACAAAAGGGAGGAGCCTGACACCACAGGGTGCTGACTGGAGGAAATCTACATCACCATCTATAACACTGGAGTCACTGCTGCTGAGTGACCGTGAAGTGAAAAACTCAGAGTAGTGAAACTAACATTTTACTGACTAAGAGAAATGGCAGATGTGGAACTGGCCACATCCCAATTCACTGGAAACTAGTTTTAGTGTACTTTTTATTAGTGTGCTTTGTAAAAAACAAAAGTGCTAAATGTGACATGCCCCAAAGGGAAATTTTCATTAGCCAAAAGTTGTTTGGTTGTGTGTGTGTGTGTGTGTGTGTGTGTGTGTGTGTGTGTGTGTGTGTGTAGTGCCAAGCCTGAAAGTCTCAAAACTGTCAAACCTGAATTTAAACCCTATCCACTAAACCCTAATCACTAAACCCTCAAGAGTGAATCGGAGAATACTAATCACTAAACCCTGAAGAGTGAATCACTGAGTACTAATCACTAAACCCTCAAATGCGAATCAGAGAGCACTAATCACTAAACCCTCAAGAGTGAATCAGAGAGTACTAATCACTAAACCCTCAAGAGTGAATCAGAGAGTACTAATCACTAAACCCTCAAGAGTGAATCACAGAGCCCTAATCACTAAACCCTGAAGAATGAATCACAGAGCCCTAATCACTAAACCCTGAAGAATGAATCACAGAGCCCTAATCACTAAACCCTGAAGAGTGAATCACAGAGCCCTAAGCACTAAACCCTCAAGAGTGAATCACAGAGCCCTAATCACTAAACCCTGAAGTGAATCAGAGAATACTAATCACTAAACCCTCAAGAGTGAATCAGAGAGCCCTAATCACTAAACCCTGAAGAGTGAATCAGAGAGCCCTAATCACTAAACCCTGAAGAGTGAATCAGAGAATACTAATCACTAAACCCTGAAGAGTGAATCAGAGAATACTAATCACTAAACCCTGAAGAGTGAATCAGAGAATACTAATCACTAAACCCTGAAGAGTGAATCAGAGAATACTAATCACTAAACCCTGAAGAGTGAACCAGAGTACTAATCACTAAACTCCTCTATAACCTTTAAATCGTTCAGATGGACCATCAAACCCTAAACCAGTGGTGATTAATTGGCCCATTAAGGTATTTCACTGGACTGGACCAAGTACTGGAAAAATACTGAAACAGCTGATAAATGTGAAAAAGTTTGTAGTTTCAGTGACTTCAGTTCTCTTAAGATGATCCAGTGTGACCTCTGTAGTAGATCTGTTTCAGTTTTATCCAATCACATGCGTGTCTGTAACTGATTCAGCTGAAGAAGCTCGAGAGAGAGAGAGAGACAGGAACAGAAGAGTTTTCATTCACTCTCTCAGATCTGATTACTGAAGTGATGGTCTGACTTTACCTTCACCATGAAAACAGATGTTTAAAGAGGAATAAACGGAGAAGTGTTTCTTCTCTCCCAGTTCCAGTCAGCATGTGGGTGTTGTGACAGGTTGTTTATTAACACTGGAATGTACAGGTACTCTCACGGCTGTGTGTGACGCTGTTACCGCTTTCATCTTCAGTAATATCTTTCTCCTGCGCAGAGTCACGCTCATGTACCTCAACCGGCTTTTTATCCTCGCTCCTACCGTTTACAGTTATATATTTATAAAATACTAGTTTGTTGTATTTTGCAGAACATTTTGTTAGAAAATTTCGTGGTCAGGGACAAACAAAAGTAATAACAGTGGGAGTGAGTGGGAGTGGAATTAAAACACACACACACACACACACACACACACACACACACACACACACACACACACACACACAAACAGCTCTGTTTCAGAGCCCATGGTGTGAGTTTAAAGTCTTAAAATCAAGCACCAGTTAGAAACAAATTAGAATGGTTTATTGTTTATTTATAGGCATTAACTAGTCACTAATGGTGCAGCATTAAAAGGTCAGTAGTGTTGTCACTCAGTTCCTGATCTGGATCTTTAGAAAGGAGGAATTTTATGCAACTGGACCTTCACACATTTTAGTACTGGACTAAACCATTAACCCCTGACTCTGACCACTAAACCCTCACTATACTCCACTTTTTAAGTACTGATGAAGGGATAGTGAATGCTGGAGTAACCCCTAAACACTAACCCCTAAACACTAACCCCTAACCACTGTGTTGTAAAGGGAGGGATGATGTAATAAAGCAGAATGAGACTCCTAATGCAGGTCAAAGGTCAAACCCTGGGGAGGTGTGTGTGTGTGTGTGTGTGTGTGTGTGTGTGTGTGTGTGTCTAGCATCAGAATGTTTCTGTCCACATCAGGATGTTTCTGTCCATGTCACACCTTATCACCACAGCAACAGAGCATGTAAACATGATGTTGAAGCTAAAGTGAACTAATGTAAACACTCATGATAATGTAACACACGTGATGATGTAAGACAAGTGTGTCATGGCTTTAAATGGATTTTTTTTTATATAAGGAATGTGTAAATATAAACACAAACCGAGGGGGCGTGGCTACTTAGGAAGCAATAAGGTATTTATTTACTGACATTTTACTGCCATGTGAATTTTATTTGATCTTTTATATTAATGAACATGGGCGCATGGATGGGATTCACCTCCAGTGTATAAATACCGATATTAACATAGTAATTTACGTATTTTTCCAGACTATATGAAGACGAGTCGCATACATGTTTAACTTGGATTTCACTTTAATTAGCTTTAACTATTTTGCTAGCAAGCTTGGCTTTGTATTTTACAAACACAATCAAATAGTTTACTGAATGTTAGCTAGCGTAGTACCGAACTTTCTAATATTAGTCTAGGTGTAGTATTTTATGAGAAACTTAAACAAGTTTTAAAACTTGGTGGTGATGTTACATGATCAAGTCTGTGATTGGCTGATTAGATTCGACGTATGCTCTTTTTGACCCAGAGATGCTATTATATTATATTATATATATGATATTGAAGCTTTTCATATTGCACTTTCTCTCCAATTTGGTCTCCTGCCAGTTCCCACCCACCAGCCAGCTCTCCTGTAGTACATGAGAGCTACCAGCCAGGGAGCGTGAAGGCTAACGCACGCTTCCTCTGAGACACGTGAAGCCAGCCAAACGCATCGTAACGAACTGCTGCTCACGCAGCACCAAGGGGCAGCGTAACACACTCGGAGGGAAACGCTTTCCACCCTCTTCCACATATATGAGTGAACAGATACCCACGATGGGCTAGTACTGCTGTGATTGACAGGAGAGAGAGCGTATGCCCCTCCCACACAGACAGCATGGACTGTTTTACTCCATTGGCTTCAGGCCATAGATGGCTGCGGCATCCTCAGTATTCAAACTTGTGATATTGTTCTTTTTCTTTTACAAATCAGAGACACTTATAGTCGGGAAAAATACGCTAATTTGGAATAATTTTGGATTTACTGCATCACATGGAAGAACAGAAAGTGGAAAAATGGATCTGTAACTGTGGTTTGATTTAATAAAATACCACGAGTATTGTTTTAGCAGCAGGGAAATGAAAAATTGAAAATATATGATTAGCCAGTGTTTAATATTTTTTTGCCAAACTCACACTTATGGTGTTTTTTCCCCCTCAATTCCATGAGGACAGTGTTCATGTGTCAGAGATAATGTCATTAATAAAGAGCAAAATCATGTGAAAGAACAGTGCAAACATAATGTGCTGCGTGTAAGGGGTGAGTTATTATTATATTAGTGTTGAAACAACACGTTGTAGGTAAGTGCACGGCTCTACAGTGCGACCATTTCACTCGGATTTGTGACTGAAAAGTATTTTGTGCGACTGTGAATAAATATTTATTCGCACCGGCGTGAGTGACCTGTTCGGAATTGTATAATACAATCGGAATAAAAACTACAGCAAGTCCAAAATGCATCTACACCCCGCAACAGTTACTTTCACACTGCTTTTCATCTCCTCAGTCAACTGAACAAGTGTGTAAATACTGCAGAGAAGTCATTATGATGAAGAGAGTAACTCTGTACATCATCTGCTTCAACTTCCCGATCTCACAAACCGCCATCTTTTATTGATCACAAAGAATGACCTGAACCTGCACCTGCTCGTGTAGAGACAGCGGCTTCGCGCGGAGTAAATGATAATAATGCTAACGCTACAAGGCGGGATTAATTCAAACTTCTTTATTAAATAATTCCTCACCAATCATAAACAAGAGTAGCAACTGTTCAGTCTGTAAACATACAGTACACTGCTGCTCTCCTTCCCTCTCTTCACTAACTCTAATACACAGCGTGTTCACTTTATTTAAACTCAGCGTTGCCAGATATCACTAGAAAAGCCAATTCCGTTTCCATGTTTTGATTTAATCCCCCCAAAAAACGCAATATTATCAGCAGACATGGCAACACTACTCGGGGAACTGATCTAAAAGTGATAAACAAACAAAAATAAAACTACTAAAATATAAAGACAGAAAATGTGCTTAGTTATAAATAAATAATTTAATATATAAAATAGATATCATAATAACTTCATAAAATATATTTTAAAAATGAGAAATTAAATAATGTTTAATTACTATGGGTTGCATTTAATATCAGTTTGACATTAAGCTTAGTAAGCTATTTCCTTAGAAAGCTATTAGCCTTTTTCCTAATATGGATCATTTTTGTGTTAGTCTACTTTTAATTAGGACTCTTTATTGTTTAAGATATTTAAAAATAAATATTTCATGCTTGTTTATCAATTAACCAACAGTATTTCTCATTGCTATTATTTTAATTCAATTAACAGAGACCATGAGCAGAGAGCTTACATTTAACTGTTTATAAACCTCCTGATTAAAGTTTAAATAAAAAAAGATTGGTATCTGGATCGGTTTCGGCCGTAAAAATCCTGATCGGTGCGTCCCTAATGAACACCATTAAACTAAAGTGCTTTGCATCTGACGGGTAAATGAACTCACCCAATCACATCCTATATGAGATTATTCAGATATCTACACAGTATACACAGAGCGGTGCGAGAACTCACTCCAGCCCAGAACCATGACAGTGGAAATGTCTAATAGTGTAGCTTTAAATATATTTAAGAGGAGCAGACTTCATACACTGAACATTGATGTTTATTGTATTTGT
Source organism: Ictalurus punctatus (assembly GCF_001660625.3). NCBI lineage: Eukaryota > Metazoa > Chordata > Actinopteri > Siluriformes > Ictaluridae > Ictalurus > Ictalurus punctatus. The sequence continues at coordinate 34,977,103 of NC_030422.2, forward strand.
TTACAAGGTGGAACAGGTTAATGGTTGTTTTTTACATACAGTCTGTAAAATTAATTGAAAATATTACATTTGGTTTATCGGAAGGTAAATTAATTAGTCATGGCTCACACTGTGTTCCTAAATTCTGTCATAAAAAGTTTTCTCATGCCTACTTGTGTGCTATACTGTGGCACATTAACATTATCATCTCTAAAAAAAAAAAAAAAAAAAACCCTAAACTTCAACTGTGCTCCAAAATTTTTGACTATGCTCATAAATTTTTGTAAAATTAGGAGCACAAGTGCCCCTAAAAGAAATTGTTACCGTAGAACCCTGAAGTATGAAGAACCCTCTTCATATTAGCACTGTTCACTGCTTGGATTAAAAACATAAATAACGAGAACTGTAACCAGGAATGTTTTTAAACCATCAGTCCGAGTCCAATGTGTTGAGTTCCAGTGTGCTAACCTGAGTGTTAGCATTTTAAACACATACAGTGTTGATTTTAAGCAGATTTA
>NC_030422.2:34980099-35012599 GCF_001660625.3 Ictalurus punctatus
CTACTCTACATTACTCTCATCTAACACACTCACTACTCTACATTACTCTCATCTAACACACATTACTCTACATTACTCTCATCTAACACACATTACTCTACATTATTCTCATCTAACACACATTACTCTCATCTAACACACATTACTCTACATTACTCTCATCTAACACACATTACTCTCATCTAACACACATTACTCTACATTACTCTCATCTAACACACATTACTCTACATTACTCTCATCTAACACACATTACTCTCATCTAACACATTCCGTTACTCTCATCTAACACACACTACTCTACGTTACTCTCATCTAACACACACAACTCTATATTAACTCTCATTTAACACACATTTGTTGACTGGGCAAAACAAAAGGCTGGAAATGTAAGTGTTAGTAAAAAGAAACAGCTGGAGGTGAATTGGGAACAGGTCAGTAAGATGATTGGGGATAAAAAGATTATCTTAGAGAGGTGGAGTCTCTCAGAAGTAAAGATGGGCCGAGGTTCACCAATCTGCAATAAACCGCGTCTACAATTTGTGGAACAATTTCAGAATAAAAATATTTTGAGATACTGGATTTTTGATTTCCGTGAGCTGTAAGCTGTAATAATCGAGATTAAAACAAAAATGTGTAATGAATCTAGAATATATGAAAGTTCCACTTTTTGAATTAAATTATGGAAAAAAAACCCCCCGAAATTTTACACGATATTCAAATTTTTTTGAGATGCAAAAATGAAACTGAATTGAATCTTCAGTAAGGGCTTTATCCTGGTCAGGGAGGTGGTGGATGGGTGCCATTCCTTCACAGGACACCATGCATTCACACATGGGGGCAATTTAATATAGCCACTCCACCTACTGGCATGTTTTTGGATGGTTTGAGGAAACCTGAAGAAAACCCAGATGAACACAGGGGGAATATGTGAAACTCAGCACAGAGTGTAACCCAAGATCAGCATTGAACCTGGAACTTGAAGCTGTGAGAAGACGAGAAGACTGCATCATCTTGCAGTAAAAACAAACCATAGTAATACCATTTGGGATTAAATAAATTTGTGCATCAATTGTGTGCCATCTAGTGTTGAGAAGACAAAACAGAACAACATGAGGTGGAAGATTAAAGGACCACTAAACTCTCATAAAATTATTTCGAGAATCTTTCATCACACGCACAACATCCCAGACGACATAGCGAGATTGCCGGGCTCTCCGTGGATTGTTGTCGGGTCCAGAAGGCGGCACAGACGGAGGAGGGAGAGGAAGCAAAAGCGGGGATGCGGGTCCGGTATTATGTTAAGGCTAAGAAAACAACCACACAAGCCACCTGTACCGAGCCTGTTTCTCTCCAATGCCAGATCCCTAGTGAATAAAATCGACAATTTGGAATTACAACTAGCTGGAAATCGCTACATTCGCGACTGCTGTGTTTTGATTATTACTGAAACCTGGCTTCATCCGAGGATACCTGATGCTCGCATGCAGCTAGCAGGTCGTACTATGCTTCGCTGGGACAGGACTGAGGACTCTGTATGTACGTGCATGAGAATTGGTGTAATAACGGAACAATGATAGATAAACATTGTTCCCCTGACCTCGAGTACACGTCTTTAAGATGTCTGCCCTTTTTTCCACCGAGAGAGCTAACAGTAGTAATTATCACGGCTGTGTATATTCCATCCGACGCCAATGTGAACACGGCGCTCTCTCTCCTGTTGAACACCATAAATTGTTAGAAACATTAACAGGAACGGTACTGGACTATATCAATTTCTGTATCGGAAATGTGACTGTGGACAAAAACATTCGGGTTTTCCAAAACCAGAAACCATGGATGACCAAACAGGTCCGCACACTCCTCAAAGCCCGCAACGCTGCCTTCAGGTCTGGTAATAGAGCTCTGTACAGAGCTGCCCATGCCAACCTGAAAGGTGGTATTAAGGAAGCTAAGGCGGTCTATAAAAGGAGCATAGAGTCCCACCTGTACAGCAAAAATAAACGGGACGTGTGGCAGGGCATACAAAACATCACAAACTACAGAGGCCATGATGCAACAACAGGAGACCTGAGTGCGATGCTGGCAGAAGAGCTAAATTGCTTCTTTGCTCGCTTTAAAACATCACAACAACAGCACTCATCTGCTCCAGCCCCACCTCCACCCTCATCTGGCTCCCGTACCAGTCCAGCCCTGCCTCCATCCCCTCTTGGTTCCTGCACCACTCTACTTACTGTGAGGGAACACGATGTTAGACGGATGTTTCTGGCAGTGAACCCCAGGGAAGCTGCTGGCCCAGACGGTGTACCTGGTAAGGTGCTCAGATCATGTGCCCACCAGCTTGCCCACATCTTTACCAGAATCTTCAATCTCTCCCTGGCCCAAGCAGTCATCCCGGCCTGCCTAAAATCAGCCACAATCATCCCAGTGCCAAATAAGTCGCCCACCACTAGCCTAAATGATTATCATCCCTGTGGCCCTCACTCCAGTTATCATGAAGTGCTTTGAGAGATTGGTTCTTCAGCACATCAAGGACTACCTCCCCCCAGACTTCGATCCTTATCAGTTTGCATATCGCGCAAACAGATTCACAGAGGATGCTATCGCCGTAGCTGTCCACTACGTGTTGAGACATCTAGAGTAGCAACAGAGCTACGTCCGGATGCTTTTTGTGGATTACAGTTCGGCTTTTAATATGATCATTCCAGCCGTACTCATCACCAAATTGGTCACTCTTGGCCTCCCCTGACTCACATGTGCCTGGATAAAGGACTTTCTCACCAACCGGTCTCAGACAGTGAGACTCGGACCCCACCTCTCCTCCACTCGCACGTTGAGCACAGGTTCTCCACAGGGCTGTGTGCTGAGCCCCCTCCTGTACTGTCTCTACACATACGACTGTAGTCCAGTCCACAACAATAATCTTATCATCAAGTTTGCTGACGACACCACAGTGGTCGGACTCATCTCAAAAGGAGAGGAGGCAGCCTACAGAGAGGAGGTTCTAAACTTGGCAGCCTGGTGTTCAAAGAACAATCTGGCTCTAAACACCAAGAAAACCAAGGAGCTCATTGTAGACTTCAGGAAGCACAACACTGAGCTAGCCCCCCTCTTCATTAATGGTGAGTGTGTGGAGAGGGTCCACACAGTCCGGTTTCTTGGCGTCCTTATCTCTGCAAACATCTGGACGGACAACACCACAGCGGTTATCAAGAAGGCTCAAACGCAGCTACACTTCCTGAGGGTTCTCAGGAAGTACAATCTGGACTCCAATCTGCTGCTGATCTTCTACCGCTCGTCCGTTGAGAGCCTGCTGACATACTGTATCACGGTGTGGTACGGTAGCTGCACCGCAGCAGACAGGGAGAGGCTTCAGAGAGTAGTAAGAGCAGCACAGAAGATCATTGGCTGCCCTCTCCCCTCCCTGATGGATATTTACACTTCCCGTTGCCTCAGCAGAGGAAAAACCATCATTAAGGACAGCTCTCACCCTGGCTTTGATCTGTTCAATCTGTTGCCCTCAGGGAGACGTTACAAGTGCATCAAAACAAGGACTAATAGATTTAAGAATAGTTTTTTCCCAAAAGCTATTACCATTCTAAACACATACATGTACTGAGTTCACAGCATATGTATATAGTGTCTCAGAACTGTGCATTTTATAGTACCCCCCCCCGCCCCAATATCTTGTTTATTTATCTTGTTTATTTATCTGTTTATTTATCTTATTTATCTTATTTATCTTGTTTATTCTTCTTGTTTACTTAATGTACATGTTGGCATGGAACAAAAAAGGAGTGGCTCTTAATTTCATTGTACATGTGTATAGTGACAATAAAAGGCATTCATCATTCATAAAATCTGTAAAATCATTAACTGTAGAAACACATGAACACTAAGATTATTAATTCTGTAAACTCACATTAATGCATCCTCCCAGGTGTTAAGGTCCATGTGGCTCTTTTCCATGATGATGTCCTTGTCCCTGATCTTCTTTTGACCTCCTGGGGCACATTGTCCAGCGAGAAGCGAATACAGGACTTTTTTGGGAATGTGTTAGTCATGCATTCGAATGACATTCTTCAGTACACTGGAGTTGTTGCGTCTATCCTTCCAACTGATATTTAGTATTTTTCTGAGGAACCTCTGTTGGTGTGACTCTAGAGCCTTCAGGTTTCTGCTATACATGGTCTAGGTTTCTGAGCTGTACAGTAGGATGGGCAAGTACTACAACTTTATACACCAGAATTTTTGTCTTTGCCTAGATGTCATGATTCTCAAAAACTCTTTCTCTTGAGAGTGCCCTGCTAGCACACCTGAGACAGTGATGAATTATCATCATCATGTCTGTTTTGGAGGACAGTAGCCTGAAAAATATGGGAAGTGGTCCACATTTTCTAGTCTGATGCTGTCAACAAAGAAGGTTGGGGCAGAGCAGAAGTTTTCTGTTGGGTGGGGGCTGGAAGAGGATTTGTGTCTTTTTTATATTAAGGGCCAGACCAATCTGCTTGTATGCCCCGGCAAAGTAATTAAGACTGCACTGTAAGTCCTCCTCTGAATTGACCACAAGGGCATTGTCATCAGCATATTGCAGCTCCATGATGGATGTGGTAGTGGTTTTGCTTTTATCCCTGAATTGGTTGATGTTTAGGAGGTGTCTGTCTATCCTGTATACAAGTCTGACTCCTTAGGGTAGATTCTTGTTCATGAAATGGAGGATAGCATTGATGAAGATGGGAAATTGGGTAGGTGCAATAACAGCCCTGCTTGACACCAGAGTCAACCCTGAAGGGATATATTGCCACAGATTACCGTTGCTGACATGCAGCTGTCTTAGTATTCACATGATCTTATCCAGGCATCTAATTTTTTCCAGAATTAAAGAGGGCCTGAGAGTTTACTGAGACTTTGGCTTAACTAAAAGGGAGAACCAGAAGGGAACACAGACATGAGGGCTTCCTGGGACAATAAGACTACCAGCCACTCCACCTTCAACAAACCTGGGTGAAGGTGTGAAAGTGGGGGGTGACAGCATCCAAACATCCCAGTTCACCACAACACTCTGTACCTGTGAACCTCTAGATCTGCTCCTTTACCTAAGAAAAAACTATTCACAAAAAGCTTGAGTAAACAAATATGTTTTCAGCCGTGACTTAAACACTGAGACTGTGTCTGAGTCCTGAACACTAATTGGAAGACTGATCCATAACTGTGGGACTCTAGAAGAGAAAGCTCTTCCCCCTGCAGTAGCCTTCGCTATTCCAGGTACCAACATATATCCTGCAACTTTTGATCTAAGTAGGCGTGGCGGCTCCTAAAAGACCAAAAGTTCACTCAGGTACTGTGGCACGAGACCATTCAGTGCTTTCACCTGGCTTTGCTGAAACATACAGCTGTGTATCATCAGCATAACAGTGGAAGCTAATTCCATGTTTACGAATAATTTGACCTAGAGGTAGCATATATAAAGTAAAAAGCAGTGGGCCTAAAACAGAACCTTGTGGAACACCAAATTTAACCTCGGTATGCGTGGAGAAGTCTCCATTTACATCTACGAACTGATACCGATCGGTCAAATAAGACCTGAGCCAGGAGAGGACTGTTCCCTTAATGCCAACAACATTTTCTAATCTATCAAGGAGAATAGTATGATCTATAGTATCAAAAGCTGCACTAAGGTCGAGTAACACAAGCAGCGGGACACAACCCTGATCAGAGGTCAGTAGAAGGTCATTTACTACTTTAACTAACGCTGTCTCTGTGCTATGATGAGGTCTAAATCCTGACTGATACATTTCATGAATGTTGTTCCTATATAAGTTCGAGCATAGCTGCTGTGTACAACCGTTTCTAATATCTTGGAGATATAAATTAAAGAGACAGGTGGCTGTTGACCTGCTTAAGCCAGTTATAGATATTAATAATGGCTTGGAATCAACAGTTAAACTCCACTTCTATAATATCGCTGTTGGGAAGAGTTGCAGTAAAGAAGTTCTTCCTGAGACACAACTCATACCCAGAACTTCACCAAGGTGGATCAGTGATGCTTTGAGCTGTTTTGTACTGGAGTACCAGGATATTTTAGCCCACAACCTCTGCCAGGAAGTTACACCTTGGCCAAAGAGCTTTCAACAAGATGATAAACACATTCAAATGAATACAGAAATGGCTGTGGGACTCAAAGAACGTTTAAAATACTGTAAAATACATACATACATAACTAAAAAGTCTCAGTTTTTGGATTTGAAGCTGTGATGTAAAAAGAAGAGGACACACACACACACACACACACACAAACAACACACACACACACCTGAGAATATAAATGAATTTGAGATATTGTGCATGGATGTTTTTCCACTTCATTAGTCAGCACAGAGACTCACTACTGTCAAGGCAAATTTCAGGACACTGTGGAACTGTGTCAATAATTTAACAAATCTTTATGTTTCATAATATATCAAATACAAGTAGACTGCATCCTTATGTTTCAGATTATTGCATCTTTATAGTTTAAAAAAAAAATTAATTAAGGGTGCCATAAATTTTGGAATTGACTGTAGTGAAGTGCTCATCACTAACAGAGTAATGCTGTGTTAATGTTAATGTGTTAGTGTGTCTGTGTGTGTGTGTGTGTGTGTGTTTGTGTAGGTCACTTCTTGCAGCTCTGCAGTGCTTCACTGCATCATCCTGCTCGCTCTTGATTGGCTGGGCTGCAGTGACATCATCACCAATCAGGTTACAGGTTGCTGTATGTAGAGAGAAGAGCTGCATTGCTGCTGAGACTGGAGTGGATCAGTGTGAGGAGGGGCAGCACTGGCGACACACTCACACACATAAAGAACCAACACACTCACACACATTATTAACACACACACACAGCATTAACACAGTGAAAGAATGAGGGAGATTGTGCACATTCAGGCCGGACAGTGTGGAAACCAGATTGGAGCAAAGGTGAGCATCTCTCCCTTACTCACTCTCTCTCTCTCTCTCTCACACACACACACACACACACACCATGTGTATTTATTAATGTTTTTCTTGTGCAATACTTAAATGTTGTATTTGTTATAATGATAATAATAATAATAATAATAATAATAATAATAATAATAATAAAGATTGTATTCTCTGTGACTGGACTGGATGAAAAAGGAGTGGGACGCTGAAGAACATGTGGGTGTGTGTTCTAGAGGTTTAACTGACCTTTGTGTTTTATGTTGGAACAAACATTTAAACCCCTGCAAGGCGAACTCATAAACTACTCCATCTTCACTAATACAGGCGCACTGTGGCTTTGACATCACAAATGATAATACTTCTAGTGTACTTATATGTAAATTAAAATAAAATGCTAAATTACTGGGCTTGTAAGTTTATAAATAATTAGGAACATAAACTCATTTCATTAACATGTCACTTCTACATCCTGACAGACTGACTGAGGATATTCTGTTATTAGGAAAATAAATGTGCATCATCTCTCTGCTGCAGCGCTGCATATAGTAAAGGAACTTTAGAGATGTAGTTCAGGGCTCTTTTTATTCTGTCAGAGCCACAAAACACTGAGAACAGAGAGAAAGAACGCACTGACACAGAACACTGCTATGAACGAGTCTCACTAATTATCATGTGTGTTGCAGTTCTGGGAGGTGATCAGTGATGAACATGGCATCGACTACAGTGGAACTTACAATGGAGACAGCAAGCTGCAGCTGGAGAGGATCAATGTCTATTACAATGAGGCCTCAGGTCATCATCATCACCACTGTCATCATCATCATACTCATCAACATCACACTCATCACCACCGTCATCACCACCACTGTCATCGCCATTATCATAGTCATCAACATCACAGGCATCAACACGTCATCACCACCATCACCACCACTGTCATTGCCATTATCATAGTCATCAACATCACATTCATCACCACCGTTATCACTATCATCATACTCATCATCACCACCAGTGTCATCACCATCATCATAGTCATCAACATCACAGTCATCAACACCACCACCATCATTACCATCACCATTATCATAGTCATCAACATCAGTCATCACCATCATCATAGTCATCAACACCACCGTCATTACCATTATCATACTCATCAACATCAGTCATCACCACCGTTATCACTATCAACATCATAGTCAACATCATACTCATCAACACCACCGTCATCACCATCATCATATGTAGATACTATATACAGATAGACAGACAGAGATACAGTCACAGAGAGAGAGATACACAAACAGACACACTCCTCTGTCCTGCTGCTGTTCATCATTTATTATTAAGTCACTCCTGCTCTTTCTTTCTTAAAGACATTTCTGCGTTTAGCATGCTCTAACTCTGAGTCAGGTAATCCATTACCCTGAGAGACATACAGACAGATAGGTGGGACAAGAGACAGATGGTTAGCAAGACAGAAAATCATATTATTAGTAATGTTACAGGTAAAAAAATGTCCTTTCTTTCAGTAAAGCTGCATCTCCAAATAGCCACCATGTCCATGTAAGGGCCACATGGGTTCCAACTGGGCTTGAAACTGCAACTTCCATGGTGACCCCAAATGTCCTTCATGGGCTGTAATAGCAAAGAATACACAGATCAACAATATCAATGATAAAATTAATAATAATATCACACTGTTGTCTACAAACCAATAGTATATTCAATGTTTTTGATTTAACCATATTTGGATAACATTTTAATATTAAATTATGTGTAATATAACATATAACATCCTATTTTATATGTTATATTAAATATAATTTAACTATAAATTAAATTACATATAATTTATAATTTAACCTATGTGTCCTATGTTAAATGTCAAGGTCTTTTACTGCTGCACATGATGAAACAGGAAGTCCATCCAGAGTTACTGTGAGATCAGAAAGATTACTTCTAGCTACACGTGGTCCTAGTACAAGTTCTTCTGTCTTATCAGAATTAAGTAAAAGGAAGTTATAAAGCATCCAACGTCTAATGTCCTTTACACATTCCTCAACTTTACTAAGATGCTGTCTGTCCTCTGGCTTCGCTGAAACATACAGCTGTGTATCATCAGCATAACAGTGGAGGATAATTCCATGTTTACGAATAATTTGACCCAGAGGTAGCATACATAAAGTAAAAAAGAGAAGTCTGCCTAACACAAACCCTTGAGGGACACCAAACAGTCTAGAGTTGACAGGAGGATCTGATGATTCACAGTGTCAAAGGCAGCAGAAAGGTTGAGTAAGAGGACAGATGATATTGAGGTTGCTGTTGCTAGCCGTAAGGCTTTAGTGACGGAAAGCAGATCAGTCTCCGTAGAATGGCTGCTTTTGAAGCCAGACTGCTTGTTGTCCAGGAGGATTTTTTTTTTGTGAGAAAAGTGGAGAGTTGATTAAAAACAGCTCTTTCAAGAGTTTTGGAAAGAAAAGGGAGGAGGGAAACAGGTCTGTAGTTGTCAACCATAGCAGGGTTAAGTGATGGTTTTTTAAGCAGTGGGGTAACCTGGGCATGCTTAAACGAGGTAGGGTATGTGCGAGTAGAGCGGGATGTGTTAAAGATGTGTGTGAGTGCAGGTAATAGTGTGGGAGAGATGGACCGAAGAAGGTGAGAAATGCTAGGGTCTAGAAGACAGGTTGTGGGGCGGCTAGAGAACAGAAGTTTTGAGACATCAGTCTCTGAGTGAGGGGAGAAAGAGGAAAGCTGAGAGTTTGAGGTTTTTCTTCACAGCTCTCACACTGTTTCTATCGTGAACTGCTATTGTTTTCCTTGGCAGACCTGTTCCATGACTAGTTGTTAGTACACCAGTGGTTTCTTTCTTTTTCAGGATATTACAAATTGTTGGCTATGCCCAATGTTTGTGCAATGGAGCTGATAGATTTTCCCTCTTTTCCCAGCTTCTCTATATTCTTCAAGTTGGTTTACCTTTTTAACAACAAATGCAGTCTTCACAGGTGAAATCTAGGGCTCAGACCAAGATTAGACATTCAGAGCTATTAATTCTTAACAATTAATTTAACAGGGCAACAGTATTTTTGATCACTTGAAAAAAATGGGTTTGGTCAAACAAAAGGTGCCATGTTCTAAATTGTTTAACACATCTAGATGTAAATATGATGAAATGAAAGCTGAAATTCTGATCTATCGTCTCAATCATCTTTTGCTTTGAAACTCAAATAACTTCAATGTATAGTGAAAACAATAGAACTGGCCTTACTGAGGGGCCTGTATTTTAGCAGGAAATGGGTGTAAAATGAAAAAATAATTGTCCACAGAAATACCTTGAACTGTATGCAAAATTTAACGTTAAATTTTACTCAAAAATGGGTGGCTAGTCTTTACATCTCAGTTTAATTCATTATCGATAGATTTAACTTTATGACCAAACACTAGTTAGCTGCTATCTGTCTATCTTACCCTTAAAGTGTAGAACTTAACTGCATATCTTTTTAAAAATATATATTTTAATTGTATTGAACTACAGAAATGAAACTGTACACAAAGAAAACAACAGATACCTTATTTATGTGTTCCAGTTGGTCTCCAGCCATGAGCTGCTGTTGCTCCTCCACTCAGATGGACCTGTGAGAGAGTGAGAGAAGGGGGTGGGGGTGAGAGGGAGAATGAGGGGGAGAGGGAGAATGTGGGAGAGAGGGAGAATGTGGGAGAATGCGGGAGAGAGGGAGGATGAGGGAGAATGAGGGAGAGAGGGAGAATGAGGGAGAATGAGGGAGTGAGGGAGAATGAAAGAGAGAGGGAGAATACGTGAGAGAGGGAGAATGAGGGAGAGAGGGAGATGAGGGAGAATGAGAGGGAGAGGAAGAATGCGTGAGAGAGGGAGAATGAGGGAGATGAGGGAGAATGAGGGAGATGAGGGAGAGGGGGAGGATTAGGGAGAATGAGGGAGAATGAGGGAGAATGCGGGAGAATGAGGGAGAGGGGGAGGATTAGGGAGAATGAGGGAGAATGAGGGAGAGAGGGAGAATGATCGAGAGAGGGAGAATGCGGGAGCGAGTGAGAATGAGGGAGAATGAGGGAGAGAGGGAGAATGAGGGAGGATGAGGGGGAGAGGGAGAATGATCGAGAGAGGGAGAATGCGGGAGTGAGGGAGAATGAGGGAGAATGAGGGAGAGATCGAGAATGCGGGAGAGAGGAAGAATGAGGGAGAATGAGGGGGAGAGAGAGAATGATCGAGAGAGGGAGAATGAGGGAGAATGAGGGAGAATGCGGGAGATGAGGGAGAATGAGGGAGAATGAGGGAGAATGAGGGAGAATGCGGGAGAGAGGGAGAATGCGGGAGAGAGGGAGAATGAGGGAGAATGAGGGAGAGAGGGAGAATGAGGGAGAGAGGGAGAATGAGGGAGAATGAGGGAGAGAGGGAGAATGCGGGAGAGAGGGAGAATGTGGGAAAGAGGGAGAATGAGGGAGAATGAGGGGGAGAGGGAGAATGATCGAGAGAGGGAGAATGCGGGAGAGAGGGAGAATGTGGGAAAGAGGGAGAATGAGGGAGAATGCGGGAGATGAGGGAGAATGAGGGAGAATGAGGGAGAGATCGAGAATGCGGGAGAGAGGAAGAATGAGGGAGAGTGGGAGAATGAGGGAGATAAGGGAGAATGAGGGGGATGAGGGAGAATGAGGGGGAGAGGGAGAATGATCGAGAGAGGGAGAATGAGGGAGAATGAGGGAGAGAGGGAGAATGCGGGAGAGAGGAAGAATGAGGGAGAGAGGGAGGATGAAGGAGAATGAGGGGGAGAGGGAGAATGAGGGAGAATGAGGGAGAGAGGGAGAATGAGGGAGAGAGGGAGAATGATCGAGAGAGGGAGAATGCGGGAGAGAGGGAGAATGAGGAAGAATGAGGGGGAGAGGGAGAATGAGGGAGAATGCGGGAGAGAGGGAGAATGAGGGAGAGATCGAGAATGCGGGAGAGAGGAAGAATGAGGGAGAGTGGGAGAATGAGGGAGAGTGGGAGAATGAGGGAGAATGAGGGGGAGAGGGAGAATGATCGAGAGAGGGAGAATGCGGGAGAGAGGGAGGATGAGGGAGAATGAGGGGGAGAGGGAGAATGAGGGAGAGAGGGAGAATGAGGGAGAATGCGGGAGAGAGGGAGAATGAGGGAGAGAGGGAGAATGCGGGAGAGAGGGAGAATACGGGAGAGAGGGAGAATGAGGGAGAATGCGGGAGAGAGGGAGAATGAGGGAGAATGCGGGAGAGAGGGAGAATGAGGGAGAATGAGGGAGAGAGGGAGAATGCGGGAGAGAGGGAGAATGCGGGAGAGAGGGAGAATGAGGGAGAATGAGGGAGAGAGGGAGAATGCGGGAGAGAGGGAGAATGCGGGAGAGAGGGAGAATGAGGGAGAATGAGGGAGAGAGGGAGAATGCGGGAGAGAGGGAGAATGCGGGAGAGAGGGAGAATGAGGGAGAATGAGGGAGAGAGGGAGAATGCGGGAGAGAGGGAGAATGCGGGAGAGAGGGAGAATGAGGGAGAGAGGGAGAATGAGGGAGAATGAGGGGGAGAGGGAGAATGAGGGAGAGAGGGAGAATGAGGGAGAGAGGGAGAATGAGGGAGAATGAGCGAGAATGAGGGAGAGAGGGAGGGAAAATCTAGTGGAAAGTCTTCCCAGAAGAGTGGAGCTTATTATAACAGCAAAGGAGGAATAAATCTGGAATGGAGATGTTCAATAAGCTCATATGGGTGTGATGTTTTCTGGGCAGCCCAACTGTCTGTGTATGAACCTGCTAGTAGCCCATACCCATGTGGAAACCACTTGGCCCAGGTTGAACTCATGTGGGCCTCAACATGTCACACTGACTGGCTGCTTTCTTCATTTCTTTATGTCCAGCACTTTACGTTCTGTCCTTCTGTCTTCTCACATCACTCAGGGGGGAAGTTTGTGCCCCGTGCCATCCTGGTGGATCTGGAGCCTGGCACCATGGACTCAGTACGGTCCGGTCCCTTTGGACAAATCTTCAGGCCTGATAACTTTGTGTTTGGTAAGTTCCTTTTTGCTTTCCAAACAATCCTCTTGACTTACATCTAAGCAATCTAGAAACTTGTATATGAGATGTGATGCTCTGTACTTGGTTTACAGAGATGAGATCAGGGATATTTACAACAGTCATGTAGGACATACAGACAGGACAAAGACAGACATGCTACCAACACCAGATACTGGATTGTGGATAAAGACAGGCTTAATCAGGGATAGGAAGTGAACTTAGGAAGGGGCCATAGGTGCATAATTGAGGACAAAGATTGGATCAAACTATTCCAGATGTTGAATGCAACATTAGCAAACATTTAAAACAGGTTAGCATAACATTAGTGTGTGGTTGGGATGTGGAGGGCACAGTCAAGTTCACAATCAGAATTCAAACTTCATCCACCCATCCATCCTCAACCGCTTATCCGTTATCGGGTCGCAGGGGCAGCAGCTCCAGCAGGGGACCCCAAACTTCCCTTTCCCGAGCCACATTATCACTGCTAAAGATAATTACAGAATGGAGGCAAAGCGTAAAGTGTAAATAGACAATAGAATAATGAGTGTGATTAATAAATGATTTACATTGTTTCAGGTCAAAGTGGCGCTGGGAACAACTGGGCCAAAGGTCACTACACTGAGGGTGCAGAGCTAGTGGACGCTGTGCTGGATGTGGTACGTAAGGAGTCGGAAAACTGCGACTGCCTGCAAGGATTCCAGCTCACGCACTCTCTGGGTGGTGGCACAGGCTCGGGCATGGGCACACTGCTCATTAGCAAGATACGTGAAGAGTACCCTGATCGCATCATGACCACGTTCAGTGTCACACCGTCACCCAAAGTGTCTGACACAGTGGTAGAGCCATACAACGCCACACTGTCCATCCACCAGCTTGTGGAGAACACAGACGAGACCTTCAGCATCGACAATGAGGCACTGTACGACATCTGCTTCCGCACACTTAAGCTGACCACGCCCACCTATGGTGATCTCAACCATTTGGTTTCTGCTGCCATGAGTGGTGTCACAACATGTCTCCGTTTTCCAGGGCAGCTTAATGCAGACTTGCGCAAGCTTGCAGTCAACATGGTTCCTTTCCCTCGCTTACACTTCTTTATGCCTGGATTTGCACCCTTGACCAGCAGGGGGAGCCAGCAGTACCGTGCACTCACTGTTCCTGAATTAACACAGCAGATGTTTGACGCCAAGAACATGATGACGGCGTGCGACCCGCGGCATGGACGTTACCTCACTGTAGCAGCTATCTTCCGTGGTCGCATGTCCATGAAGGAGGTGGATGAGCAGATGCTGAGTGTGCAGAACAGGAACAGCAGCTACTTTGTCGAGTGGATCCCCAACAATGTGAAGACAGCTGTGTGTGACATCCCACCACGCGGACTTAAGATGGCCGCCACCTTTATTGGGAACAGCACGGCCATACAGGAGCTGTTCCGACGTATCTCAGAGCAGTTCACTGCCATGTTCCGGAGAAAGGCTTTCCTACACTGGTACACAGGGGAGGGGATGGATGAGATGGAGTTCACTGAGGCTGAGAGCAACATGAATGACCTCATCTCTGAATACCAGCAGTACCAGGATGCCACAGCCGAAGAAGCAGAGGAGTACGAGGAAGACGAGATGGAGGAGGAGGAGGATATACGCCATGATGGCCGCCAAGAGGGTCACCACTGAGCAAACAATTTTAGGAAAACAGCTCCCATGTCATTTTTATGAAAGGACCCTTGAGTCTAAGATAGCTACGATATGTAAAACCTCAGCTACTTATACTGCAGTCTGTGTAACATCTTACTTCTTTAGTACCTGATTTGTGTTTTTTATTTAATAGAACAACTGCTAAATACACAAACAGAAATAGCTACACCAATTATTACACCTTTATGCATTGCTAATTAGCTACATATATTTAATGCCTTATCTTATGGAGGTGTTAGGTAGCTAGCTATTAATGTTTAGCTACAAAAACAAACACGATACCACTATAGTACTATATGTTAGCAATGGTATAAGCACAGAAAATAATTTAGCATTAAGCAGAAGGTGCTACTGAGAACCACAGCTAAAGTATGAGTGTGTAACTACAGTCATCAGGTGGTACAATAAACTTACCTCACCAGAACTATCTGTTTTTTTCCTATACAGTTAGTGTTGGCATTATGACTATATATGAAGTTGGTTAATTCATGACTGATAATAAATATTAATTAATACTGCACACTTTAAACAGGTAACATGGCCAATTGAACATGATTGGCTAGAATCTATGCTAGTCACTTTGCTGGAAAACCTGAAAGTGGGAACTTAGTGTTATTGAAATCGGCTGCTACCGAAAGGAACTACTGAGTTTTTCCCCAACCTCACAGTCAGAGGCAGCATTACAGGACATGGGCTTTTCCTTAATAACACATTAACACACTTACTGACCTCACTGAACAGAACTGAATCCCAATCCTGGGTTAAACTAAATCCCATTCTCAGGGTAAACTATTCCTGATCTCAGGTTAAACTAAATCCTGTTCTTGACTTAAATGAATGTAGTGGAAATGTCTCCTGTAATGGTTTATACTGGAAGCACTGGAAATGCAAGTATAATACAGTACATACCAGTAATACAGGAGCTTCACTGTGTTATGTAATCAATCAGTCTCATAAAATGATCTGTCTCCTTAAATCAGTCTCATTAATTAATAAGTGTCATAGAATATCCCCTTTTTAAGTTCAGAATTTTAATTAAAAAGTAAAATGACCAACCATTGAATAAGTAAATAATATTAAAATATAAAATACATAAGACTAAATTTTATTTGACAACACAAAATAAATGACTTGGTTTATGGAGGCTTAGTTCCAAAAAGTTTGGCTTAAGCTGTTTAATAATATACCATTTAGCAAATAGCAAAGAATATACACCAATTAATGATGAACCTAATTTCTAAATAGGAACGGAGAAAGAAGAATTGCATGTGTGTGTGTGTGTGGGAGAGAGAGAATGCATACACTCTTCTAGAGCCCACATGTCCGTGTTCATTGGTAATCAAGAACATTGATGATCTTGTTACCATGGCACCTGTCGGGGGGGGGGGGGGGGGGGCATATCCTGGCATTCATATAGCTGTCACTTTGACACGTACCACCTACCTAAACATTGTTGCAGACCAAGTGAGCGGCTGTGGCTCAGGTGGTAGAGCCGGTAGAGCGGGTTGTCCAATAATCGTAGGGTTGGCGGTTCGATCCCTGGCCCACATGACTCCAAATGCCGAAGTGTCTTTGGGCAAGACACTGAACCCCAAGCTCGCGCCTTGCATGGCAGCTCTGCTACCATGAGTGTGTGTGCGCGCACAAATGTGTGAATGAAAACCAGTGTAAAGCACTATAAAAAAAAGCGCTATAAGTGCAGACCATTTACCAAGTACACCATTTACCTTCCTGGCAATGGTATTCAGCAGGATAATGCTCCACACTTCAAATGGTGTTGTTCTGGACAAACGAGTCCGATCCATCGAGGCCCGACCTCGCGACTTAAAGGATCTGCTGCTAGCGTCTTTGTGCCAGATACCACAGCACACCTGCAGAGGTCTTGTGAAGTTTGTGGCATGAGAAAAAAGAAAGACAAAAACCTGCGATGCTATTGGGTAGAACTGGTTGATGTTACACCATTACAACATTTCTCTCATTACGATCTCAGATGAGAGAAAAGTAGGCCTCCTCATTTCAGCCAGATCATGCATGACCATCAGCCAAAAGAGAGAGAGAGAGCTTCTCACTTTTACGGTCCATGCCGGTTTCCTATTGAACCCAGAGAGTGAACAAAGTCCTTTTGATGGTTTGTAGTTGCTGGAAAAGTAATTTAATAAAAGGTGCACCGCCTATCTGTAGATGCATGGCACCGAAATTAATCGCATTCTCAGGTTAAACTAACCCTAATCTAATCCTGTTGTCAGGCTTTAACCTGTTTGGAACGGTCAGTAAATCAGCCTTATTGTTTTTATCTCACCCTATATGTCTTGAAAATCACAATTTAAATAATTGAATGAATCCTTTATTTCATTGTTGTATCCAAAAATGGCATCTAAGAAAACACATGAACACCTAAATCACACACTGTTCTACTGAGCAGTACACCAAAATAGTGCGTAAATAACATTTAATAAAGTAGTGTGAAGTACAAATAAAAATAAACCTTCTATAATTTAAAATCACACACATGGAGGAATAAACAAAATTTACAAATGTGTACAAAAACTATTGTAAAAATGTTTCCCATAATTCCTCTGACCTCTGTGTCAAATTGAATATTCTCATATTTACTAAAAAATATTACATTCATTAACATGCAAATACAGAGGAAAAAAATAGCAGTGTTGTTTATTATTATATAATGGAGTGATTAATTCATATTTGTACCTGCAGCTGCTGTGTTCCGATCAGTAAACATGTAAACAGGAGAGCGACTGTCACTTAGATTTAAAGCTATTGTAATGTGTGTGGAGTGTGTGTGTGTACATTTTCTCTCAGTGCTTTTGTGTATAGTTAGTGTTTTCTTCTCTGTGTGTTTGTGTTGAGTGTGTGTGTGTGTTCTTCAGTGTGTCTGTGCAGCAGAAGAGTCACTTGATGTCTCAGTGCTGCTGCGTCTGCTACAGCTCCTAATAAAACAGGAAACACGTCAGTTCCTCATTTCCTGTGAGCTCTGATTATTAATAAATCTGATTATTAATAAATTGCACAGTAATGCAGAGTCACACGGCTGATCTAGAAAATGCAACTAAAGCTACAATTACAAACAGGAACTATAACAATATAGCATTATAATCGAATAATATTAGAAGCTCATGACCCAATATTATAACTTATATTGTGCTAGCTCAAAGTTTAAAATCCCAGCAGTGGCAGCTCGTGCGCAAAGCCCTTAACCCTCACCTGCTGAATGTAAGTTGCTCGGGATAAGAGCACCTGCCAAGTGCTGTACACGTAAATGTAAAGAACCTCATAACAGATTCAAGATTTTTCTACACGTCACGTACACAGTGATATACAGTAAACCTTGCACTGAAATGAAACCCTGGCCTACTCCTACTCAGACTGCATTTATATGACTAAACTCGTCGCCTCGGGGAAGCTTTCGCGTGGCCGCTGTTCCCCTCTGTAGTGCGGAGTATCTTAGATGGCCACGTTGGGTCGTTGGATAAAATGTCGCAAATTATGAGTACAGTGATTACCGATGTTCAAAAGTAGGAATGCACTGAAGTTTCGGCATTTTCAGCTTTTGGCCAAAAGAGAAAAAAAAGCAGAAAATGAGAAATTAAATGTTTTTACGCTGCGCTGCATCTCAAATTATTTGAGTCATTGTGTGAGCTAATATCATCACCGCACTAACAAGCAATGAGCTGTCACCTCAGCAATGTGGAACAATTTCAAAGTTTCTGACACGGACGTCAAAACAGCAATTTGCAGTCGTTGCTCAGATGAGGTTTAAAAAGGTGGTACATGGCCGAGGCACTACAGACAGGTCTGATGCACCACCTGAAAGCATGACATCCAATTCAATACGCAGGGTACAGCAAAGCAACAGAGCTTCAACACAGCCAAACTAGCACGCTGACACCTTCTGTCACCACAGTCTTTCAAAAGGCAAAGAAATTATGTACACTCTCTTATTGTTATGTTAGTTATTTTTGCCTTTTAATAAAAGTGCTGTTAATTTCATTGCCTTTCAGACACGTGAAAATGATTAAAACGCAAAATATTTATACAATTACATAAAATGGCCGTTCTTTTAAAACAGGTTTTTAGTTAATTTTTTTAAATGTACTTTTAGGTTTCAGTTTATAGCCAAGTATATCCAGTATTTTAAATTTCAGCCAAAAGTTTTCAGCTCAGTGCATCACTATTCAAAAGTCTTCTATTGTCGTAGACGATCAGTGCAGAGGTCATGTGTGCAAAAGGAGAGATTAAAAGTAGGTAAAAAAGTAAATAAAAACAGTGAGCAGGACAGCGTCTGGACAAGCATTAACATTATACCTTCACAACTTCATAACACGGACCTCAAAACTTCATAACATTATAACCTCATTCATTTTTATCATGAGATCACCTCTGCCATGCTCGTTAGGGATGAATTTAAATCTACATCCAGATTACTGTAAAGCTGCTTTGTGACAATGTCCATTGTTAAAATCGCTATCTAAATAAAGATGAATTCAATTGAACTGAATGATGAAACATTCGCAAAACAAGAAACTTTTTATTATTAATAATAATAATAATAATAAAGTAATGTGTGGTGTAACCTGGCATCAGGGCAAAGCTGCAGCGTGCGGTAAAGCTCGGCAGTGGAGGGCAGCCCCAGAGAGGCAGATTTAGGGGTGGAGAACCCTGTTTGGGATACACCCCTAACTGAGGGAGCTGGACTGGACACCACTTTGGCTTCAGGCTCAGCATCTACACACACACACACACACACACAGGTGCGTGTTAAGAGGCTCACTGAGTGATGATTGGCTGTGAGACAGGGGGCAGAATGAAGCACTGTAACTGAGTGATGATTGGGTGTGAGACAGGGGGAGGAGTTAAGTGGTGTAACTCACTGAGTGATGATTGGCTATGAGAGGTAGCAGGTCGTTTTCGCTCTATAAATGGTGTCATGTTTAGAAACTGTGTCTTCAGCCACATGTCCCGGTCCTCCTCAAATGCCTTCCTCTGTAGAGAACACAAACAATTTTCTATTCTCATTGAAGTTTTTGCACAATGTGTGTGAGTGTGTGTATGTGTGTATGAGTGTGTGACCTCGTGTCCCAGACGGATTGCAGCCTCAGTGAAGTTCTTTCTCTCTCTCTCAAAGGTTTTCTTCTGCTCACTGAAGATCCTCCACTCGTCCTTCAGTCGTTCTTTCTCCTCCAGTGTGTATCCATCATTCAGCATAGCCACTGTGTCCTCATCACATGGAGAGACCAGTTGCTGCTCACACACAGGCACACACAAAATAAGCCTACCTCAGAGTGGATTATCTGCACTAACTGCAATGTGTGTGTGTGCACGTATGTGTACCTGGAGTAGCTGCTGTTGTGTGTGTATAAACTCTGTACATTGCTGCAGTTCCACTCTGATGCGCTGCATGGCCTCTTCGTGGTCCCTCTTGGAGATCACTTCCTCTTGAGATACTGACACTGACACACACACACACACACACACACACACACACACACACACACACACACACACACACACACACACACACACACACACACACACACACACACACACACACACACACACCAGGTTCAGCCCTTCTACAATGACAGTTTATTTACTATAACACTACAATAATCACATCAGGGTAAACACACTCTTCCATGGAGGAGCAGCAAGAGCAGCTTGGACTAAAGGAGCGGAGGGGAGTAAAGGAGACGAGGGAAGTAAAGGAGTGGAGGGAGTGTGTTTTTAAGGGTTTGTTTTTAAAAACCTTGTGTGTCGAGTGTGTGCATGTGGTTCTTTAGCCTTCTCCACTGCAGACGTATGCTGTTGGTCAGCTGCTCTCGCGCCTCCACACACATCTGATCCAGATTCTCTTTACTGCATTCCTCACACTCGTCCTCAGGCTCAGAGTTCTCCTGACACATATACAGACAGACACACACACACACAGAGTGAATATTCGAAGAGATCACAATGATGTGTGATAAGGAACACATTCATAACATCCTCCATGTGTGTGTTTATACATGTGTGTGAGTACATGTACATGTGTATATACACAGTATCTCACAAAAGTGTAAATATTTTTGTAAATAAATATTTGATAGCCTCCCTTCGGAGACTGGGCCGCAGGGCAGTATTCCAGCATGATAACGACGCCAAACACACTTCGAAGATGACCACTGCCTTGCTAAAGAAGCTGAGGGTGAAGGTGATGGACTAAACCCTATTGAGCATCTGTGGGGCATCCTCAAACAGAAGGTGGAGGAGCACAAGGTCTCTAACATGCACCAGCTCCGTGATGTGGTCATGGAGTAGTGGAAGAGGACTCCAGTGGAACCTGTGAAGCTCTGGTGAACTCCATGCCCAAGAGGGTTAAGGCAGTGCTGGAAAATAATGGTGGCCACACAAAATATTGACACTTTGGGCCCAATTTGTACATTTTCACATAGGGGTGTACTCACTTTTGTTGCCAGCGGTTTAGACATTAATGGCTGTGTGTTGAGTTATTTTGAGGGGACAGCAAATTTACACTGTTACACAAGCTGTACACTCACTACTTTACATTGTAGCACAGTGTCATTTCTTCAGTGTCGTCGCATGAAAAGATATCATCACATATTTACAAACATGTGAGGGGTGTACTCACTTTTGTGACATACTGTGTGTGTGTGTGTAATAATATATATATATATATATATATATATATATATATATATAGTGTGTGTGTGTGTGTGTGTGTGTGTGTATGTATGTATGTATGTATGTATGTATATGTATGTATATGTGTGTGCACACCTGGTCCAGGCTGTCCTCTGTCCTGCTGCAGTGTGTCTTTGGGCTGAGAATAGACACCATGTCCCTCTTCATATGCTGCAGTAGCTTCTTCAGCTCAGCATTCTCTTGCATCAGAGCCTGAAGTCTGACCTCATAATCACTCAACAGAGCTCGGTACATCTCACCCTCATGTCTATCACACACACAGACACAGTTACAGATGTGTTTGGGACACATCTGTAATGAAGCAATGTTTAGAAAGCAGAGCATCGTACCTCGCCTCCATCCTGCTCGTCTTCCACATTCCTCTCTTCCCATCAGAGCGACTTACACAGTTCACCACATCAATTGCTGCACACACACATTTAAAATTTTTTTTTTTTTTTTTTTTTAAGAAGAGTGCAAAAGTTTAGCATTATTTTAGTCTTATCTAAAATCATGGTGCTTAGATGAACCCCCACAACACATTGGCCAGCCCGTGTGTACAGAACAGCACCGCTGCACTGTGGGGTTTATGAAAGTGATGTATTGTTCTATGCTGTATAATACACAGGGCGTGTGGACTTGGAAATGTCCATGTACTGATGATTCTGTCGTGTAGGGATCAGGGAGAAGTATTTAGTTAACACATTAACATTACTCAGATTTAACACAGCGTTTTGTTCTCTACCAAGTTTTTTGTCCCTCTTGTCCACCAGTAGTTGGTTCAGACGTTCCTTCAGTTTGGTGCACTCTCTCTCTTTGCGTTTGGCATCATGGCTATATTGAGTGGCACGACTAGAAATGATGCTCTGGAGCTTCTGTACCTACACACACACACACACACACACACACCATTATATAGTGTCACTTCATAATGTCTTTTGACTGACTTTAATGTGTTATCAGTGAGAGACCCACTTCCTCTTTCTCAGACTTCAGGCAGCTCTGCAGTGTCCTGATCTTTAAGTGCAGCTGACGCTCGCCTTCATGAAGACCCGAGTTCTCCCTGCGGGTGTGTTCCAGCTGGTCCTAACACACACACACACACACAATCATACAGAATTCCAAAGCGGCTCCTGAGGGGTACAGAACAGTGTTTGCCCTACTGTCCCGGGAGTAGCTCCTGCCCTCCAGTGGCAGGAATGCAGTGTTGCCTCACCACATGACCCTTTACCCTTCAAGCCCAACGTCATGTTCTCCAGTGAAGTGCATGAACACAGCCCTCTGCAGTTCCATGTGGTTCCCAGCTGTGTAGTGTTGTGTAGGTGTAGTTACTCAGAGTTGATGTGCTGTGTGTTACAGTAGATAAGTGGTGTGTATTGTTGTGTAGTTGTATGTACTTTGAGGCGGGAGTTGTTGTGCTGTAGGTGCTCCAGGTCACTGCAGCTCTTCAGTTGATGGTGCTCTAGGTCCTGCAGCGTGCGCAGTTGTTTCCTGTGCAGCTGGAGGAGCTCGTACAGCAGGTTCAGGGCAGGCACAGCACTCAGAGCATTACAACCACTCCTGGACTCCACACACACACCACACAGGCCCAGCAAGCTGGCTTCCTACACACACACACACACACACACACACAGTTACACTACACTTAAACTACCTTCCATAGCCCGCCCACTGGCCTGCCGATCCCCTCCACCTGCCTGCTGGCAGACAGGCCCACAGACAAATATACACACAGACCTGGTTGATATAGGTGAGACACTGCGGGATGTTGTCCTGGGTACAGAAGGCACTCAGTATGCTGTAGGAGTGTGTTGAGGGGAGCGTGTGCACGTGTGTGTGGTGGGACACACTGATGTGGGAAATGCTCGACAGGTCTTTTGGGTCTGAAACACACACACACATTATATGTATACATATATGTATATGTTTGTGTGTATATATATATATATATATATATATATATATATATATATATATATATATATATATATATATATATATATATATATATATATATATATATATATATATATATATATAAAAATATATTATATATCATTATTAGACTAGTGTGTGTATTATATCCGTAACTGCAGGTTTTATTCCAAAATAAAGTATTCCTACAGAAGGAATTATGGATTATTTAATATTAATCCTAGATTTGTGTTTTATAAACCTGATGGTGGTGGTTGCATAAGTATTCACTCCCAGTGCTTCTCCTGGTTCCGTTTCCAACAGAAACGGCCTAGTTAGTTGAGTGGAGTCGACCTGTGTGTAATTAAGCTCTCACTTGGTCTCAGTATAAATACACCTGTTCCTTGAAGAACCTAGAGTTGGAGAACATATCTAAAAACACACACCATCTTGAAAACCAAGGAGTGATCAAAATAAGTCTGGGATAAAGTTCTAGAAAAATTATCAATCAGGGTTTGGTTTAAAATAAACTTTGAACACACAACTGTGAGTCTGGCTGGAGGAAACCAAAAGTGGGTAAAGAAGGAATTACTCAGAGAAACCCTTTAGGAGCTGGAGAGATCCACAGCTCAGATGGAGAAGTTGTTTCCAGGACAACCACAGACTGGACAATCCACAACACTGGACTTTATAGAAGAGTGAAGAATAAAACCATTATTTAAAAAAAAAGTCACATGAAATCCCATTTGAAGACTCAGTAAACAAGTGGAAACCAAACACTGCTTAAAACACCATTTGAAGCATGGTGGTGGCAGTATGTTGTGAAGATGCTTTTGATTAGCAGGAAACTGATGAGGGTTGAGGGTGATGAATGGATGGAGACAAATTCAGTACAATCCTACGAGAAAACCTGTTACAGTCTGTGAGAGACTAGGGGTGGAGATTCAATTATCAACAGGACAACGATACCAAGACCAAGGTGAAAAATGATGCTTCCAAAGCTACTCTGGAGTGATTCAACACGAAGAACATGAGTGGGTCAGAAGAGGACTCCTCAATCCAAATGAGACTCTGTTGCAAGACATGACCAACAATGCTCTCCATCCAATCTGACTGCACACAAGCAATTTTGCCAAGACAAAAACATCAGGATCCAGATGTGCAAAGCTGATAGAGTCACATGTAAGAAGACCTGCCTCTGGTCATGTACTGACCCAGCAGGGTGGACACGTATACCAACAGATGTAAGCTTTATTTATTTATTTACCTTCAAGGGGGTGAAAATTTATGCACAGTACTGTATAAAATATATTTACTAACATTTTTGTACATAAACAATACATTGCTCAGAAAAAAATCTGTTGGATTTTAAACTACGAAACAAATAAAATAAATAAACAACTAAACAAAAATTAAAAAGTGATGACAGAATGAAAATAATAATCTTTAATGTTTTTGTTTATGGGTTTGTAACACTGACTCTGCAATTACTGTACATAAATAAAGTACATAATCGCTATGGAAACCAAAACATCCTACATGTGCTATATTGATATAATTACAATCCACACCGTTAACGTTTGTGACTCATTAACGAGAGTACGAATATTCACTAAATCCTGATGAATATTCATTACTGTAATTATACTGTAAAAACAGAGCATTATTAGGTCCACACTACAGTGTGCATTTGGAACACAGCCACAGATTCATCTTAGTGCTGAGATTTATACACTCTACAGATCATATAACCACTGACTGTGTGTGCGTGCGCGCGTGCATGCGTGTGTGCGTGTGTACCCAGACAAGGGTCAGACATCATCATCACCGTCGTCTGTGGGGTCCATTTATCTCCCATCTCCAACACACACAAGACAGTCCTGAAACACACACACACACACGCACGCACACACACACACACACACACACACACACACACACACACACAGGAGGAATCTAATAGCTGTGTAGTAGACTGTAACAGTAAGGTTCTCAATGAGATCTGGTTATTTAACTGCATTCTTCCTTCCCACAGTCCTGACCAGTCTCCTCATCCCTGCTGCTGAGACGCACCCCAGAGCACGATGCTCCCACCCCATGTTTCACTGTAGGTATGGTATCAACCAGTGGATTAGCCTGGTTTTCTCCACATGTAGCCATTGGAGTTCAACCCAAAAAGTGTTTACTCTCATTTTGTCTCATCTGAGCGGATAATCTTCTTCCTCATGCGCTCTTTAAGTTCCTGCCATATTCCTTTTACTCAGGAGAGGCTTCTGTCTAGCCACTCTACCATAAAGGCCTGATTGATGAAGTATTTCTGAGATGGCTGTCCTTCTGGCAGGTTCTCACACCTCTGGGGAAGACTTCTGAAGCTCTGTTAGAGTAGACATTGGATTCATAATCTCCTGCTTGTCCAATTCCCCTCCACCAGAGTACTGAGTTTCAGCACTAGGAAGAGTTCTGGTGGTTCAAAACATCTCCCATTTCACAATGAGGGAGCTCACCGTACTCCTGTGAACATCCAAAGCTTAAGAACTGGTGTTATTCCCTCACCCTGAACTACAGCCCCCTCCGAAAGTATTGGAACAGCAAGGGGTGTGCGTGCTAACTAATGCTGACGTCAGGTACAGCAACAACAGGTAACACTCACCTGGAGGAGGTTAACTTAGCATCCTGTTTATAAACACACCCACAGCGTGTCGCAGCTAATCTTATTTAGGTATAGCTGTTTCTTAAAGCTCTAACCAGACAGGTAGACCTGCTGCTATCTTAGCTTAGCACTGATTACAACCGGAAACAGGAAACACGGGGCCCAGGCACGTGACATCACAGAGGCGTATTTGACATTTAGAAGGACAGGTTTTATACTTAACACTGATTAACACGAGCGCTAAACCTCACACAGATTTACCATAGATTATCTCCCTAAGCGAAGCTACGTGACCACTGCTAATCCGTTAGCGTTAGCATTAGCAGACAGGTGTATTCCTCACCTTCAGTTATTTCTCCGTGAAGCTCGAGCACTGTATATGATCATATCCACATAAACACGTTACAATAAACTCTTTAAATGTGCAGACTATGTATATTCTTATTTATTTGTTTCTGTTAGTCCGCGAACTACAGGTGTTAACACGCCGTCAAACAGGTCGGTTTGAAATACTTCACGGTTTCCTCATAAACACTAATCCTGACACTCATTGGTCCAACCGTCTCCAGGCAACCAGGATATGGCTTCCCGATTGGCTCACAACGCACCACGTGACACGCGAACACGCAGGTGGTTAAGCAGGAAGCAGCAACGGTTCTTCCAAAAGCGTGTCCTGAACCCCTTTTTAGGGAATCCTTAATTATATACTTTACACATTATATAACACTAATTTTTATATCTAACACGCTTTAGTAGACGTGGGTTTGGCTTTCTGTAACTACAGCTGAGTGCAAAAGTTTTCCCACCCTCACTGCAACATGATGAAACGCGCTTTATGGGTTCGGTTTCTCAGATGTTCCCTTTTTAAACAGTGTTAATAACGTCAGTATATGAATTATAAAAGATTATTAAATGAAACAGAATTCAAATTAAACACAAATGAGAATGATCTTTCTGAATGTGATGTAAATGAGGAATTTTATTCCACTTTATTTCTTGACTTCATCAGTTTCTTCTGTAAAGTCAAATACAATAATAGAGCAGTTGAGGGGGGTGTAAACTTTTGAGCATTTTGATAAACCAGTGAGGCTTGCTAAGAGATACTGTAACGTTTGGTATTAGTGTTAGCCTCAAAGAACAAAATCATTGTCTCATTTATAAAGAAAATAATCACAAATTATTCCCACCTCGATTTAAACAAAAGAAAAAAACCGAAAACCCACAATGCACTGCAGTAGGCTCCTTTAAGCCTACTCGATACAGAATACCCAAAATGCTCTGCAGCAGGCTCTAATTATGTATAATAAGTCCTTCAGTGTGAGCAGTGTGCTTCTGAGGCTGCAGGTGAAATGTCCTGTTCTCCACCTGTCCTGAAGCACATTGCAGTAATTAGCATTCATTTCATTAGTCTTATTTAGCACGAGCGTCTGTGTCCGTCTCTGGTGCTGGAGCATCTCTGTACTCAGTCATAAACTTCTGCAAATCAGAGAACACCTGTCCATCCTGCTTCTACACACACACACACACACACACACACACACACACACACACACACTGATGAGGAAACTGAGAGAAACAGCAGCAGAAGCTGGGCTGTGTGTGTCTCACCTTGATGAGGTCGTAGGTGTCAGTGATGATGGCGATGAAGAGGCTGAGCACCATGTAGGTGAAGATGGAGACAAAGCTGTAGATGTAGAATCTGCTGAATGACCACACCAGAGCACTTCTCTCCCTCAGCTTGGTGAAGGTGGAATACACCTCATCTCCATTAATCATGGACAGTAAACAGTACGCCGTGGTATGGAAGGTCCGGAACTGTGATACATCACACACACACACACACACACACACACACACACACACACACACACACACACACACCTCTCTGAATATGGCCCTGAATATGTATTATGTATATGTAAATATAATTGATGTGAATATGTTAATGTATAGACTGACGTTTTCATGGTGAGGTCCGAGAACAATCCATCCACAGAAACAGTAGCTGAGATAAATCATCACTGCACACAGGGAGAACCGCAGAGCACTGGGTAACGCTGCCCTCATGGTGAGGATCAGGATCTACACACACACACACACACCAAGGTTATTATCGTTAAGGAAAACTAAAACTATCAGTGAAAAAACATTTCCAAATAAACGAAAACTAAACTATAACATGCACCTGCAAAACAAGAATAAAACTTTCCTTCTCATATTTTAAATCTTTGGTGGTCTAAGAACAGATCTAGGGTTAGGGTTAGGGTTAGGATTAGGGTTAAGGTTGGGATTAGGGTTAGGGTTAGGGTCAACCTCGAGGCTGAGCGGAGTGGATTCATTGATGTTGATGAATCATAAATGCCCAGTAGAATTCTGTAACATTATTGGTGATCCGAATCGATTGTTAATTTGTAATAATAAATCAGATAAAATATTAAAAACCCCCCTCCGTTGCACAAGTTGGTATCGCCCAACTATTGCCTCCCAACACAAGGCTTGGTCACTGCTGTGTGAACTGGGAGAGCAGTTAGCTCGGAAGGTGAAGAAGAAGCGCTGAACACAGACTATTCTGCATTTCTGGTCCGAGAGGAACAGTAAACCTTATAAAACCTGTCCTCAGGAGGAGGGAGGATAATGTGGTGTAGTTTAGCTAACAACACTCCACATATAGTGTAGCTAACCAGCTAATTCACTGCAATTTAGCCATAACTATCAATATAACAAGTTAGCAAAAAACTGCTACATTTTATTTGAATAGTTCCCGTTATTATCAACAGTAATGTTCACACTGTGCACTACAGCGACATGTTAAATCTCACACTAAACCAGGTGTGTAAGTTTTAATCAGTACAGTGTGCATTCATTTGGACTGATATTACACCCTGTGGGAAATGTTTTAATGAAACAATCATTTGATCATAAATGCTTGTGGATGATAGATAGATTAGACAGATAGATAGATTAGACAGATGGATGGGTGGGTAGATAGATAGAAAGATACATAAGCAGAGGGAAATCAAAACTATTTATGCACCATTAACACAAACTGAAATGAAACTGAAATTGAAAACCAAAACACAAAACAAAATAAAATAAAAACTATCAATATTTTTAAAACTATAATAACCCTAACACACACATATATATTATGGGATAGCTCGTACGTTATATTTCTGGAAGAATCCGAGGTAACGGAGAACTCCAATCCACACCAACAGAGTTGCAGTCCCCAACAGAATACTGCATATGGTGTAATTAGACAGCACCTACACACACACACACACACACACACATACGCATGGATTCATACATAGTATAGTGTGTGATTTTGGGACATGCACACTGTGGACTAACAACGTTTATATATATATATATATATATATATATATATATACACACACACACACACACACACACACATATATATATATATATATATATATATATATATATATATATATATATATATATATATATATATATATATGTATATATATATAATATTGGCACCCTTGGTAAATATGAGCAAAGAATGCGAAAAAATATCGTTATTTGTTAACCTTTTGATGTTTTGTTCAAATAATTCACAACAATACTCTGCTGTCAATGGGTAAGACCAAGGAATATAGCTGTGATGTGCGGCAAAAGGTTGTTGAGCCTCACAAAATGGGAAGTGTCTATAAGAAGATAGCACAAACATTGAAAATGTCCATTTCCACCATCAGGGCAATAATTAAGAAGTTCCAGTCCACTGGAAATGTTATGAATCGACCTGGAATTGGACGTGTGTCTGTATCGTCTCAACGCACTGTGAAGAGGACGGTTCGAGTGGCCAAAAATCTCCAAGGCTCACAGCTGGAGAGTTGCAGAAGTTAGATGCGTCTTGGGGTCAGAAAGTCTCCAAAACTACAATCTGAAGTCACCTACATCACCACAAGTTGTTTGGAAGGGTTTCAAGAAAAAAGCCTCTACCTCATGCCCACGGTTAAATATGGAGGTGGCTCTTTAATGTTATGGGAATGTTTTTCTGCAGAGGACCTGAACATTTTGTTAGGATACATGGCATCATGGACTCTATCATATATCAACAGATATTAAATGAAAACCTGACTGCCTCTGCCAGAAAGCTTCAAATGGGCCGTGGTTGGATCTTCCAGCAGGACAGTGATCCAAAACATACATCAAAATCAACACAAAAATGGTTTACTGACCACAAAATCAAGATCCTGCCATGACCATCCCAGTCCCCTGACCTGAACCCATAGAAAACCTGTGGGGTGAACTGAAGAGGAGAGTCCACCAGCGAGGACCTCGAAATGTGAAGGATCAGGAGAGATTCTGTATGGAGGAACGGTCTCAGATCCCTTACCATGTATTCTCCAACCTTATCAGGCATTATAGGAGAAGATTCAGAGCTGTTATCTTGTGAAAGGGAACTAGCACAAAGTATTGACAAAAGGGTGCCAATAATTGTTGCACACCTATATGTAACAAAGATTTTTTTTTTATAAACCTGTGTTGTGTTTGTAATTGTTTGATATCCATGAGAGCAGAATATTTTTTTTTTTAACAAAAGATCAAAAGGTTGAACAATAAAGACAATTTTTCACAGCAACACTATGTGTGTGTGTGTGTGTGTGTGTGTGTGTGTGTGTGTTTACCTTGGCCAGTATGCAGATCTTCAGTGTTGATGCAGTAACTGTGAGTGTGTCACTGATGATGATTAGAATGTTCCAACCGTTAATGAACTCCATTCTCTCCAGTGATGATAACGACTTTCCCCATTTAACACTAATGAACTCAGCATACTCCTAATGAACCAAAACACTCATCATTTACACTTATGTTTAATTAATTTACTTAACTGTCAGTTAGTAAATGTACAGTTATTGTCCACCTCATCACTGTTCTCTCGTATTGTACTGTTCTATCAGCACAGTGTCTGACTAAGGCCTTACATGTCTCTTCAGCAGAATATTCCCATCTCCTGTCCTGTCCCTCACACCCTACCAATACATCTACTCAATTCAATTCAATTTTTCAATTCAATTTTATTTGTATAGCACTTTTTACAATAGACATTGTCTCAAAGCAGCTTTACAGAAATATCAACATGGTATACAGATATTAAAGGTGTGAATTTATCCCAACTGAGCAAGCCACTGAGTGGCGACGGTGGCAAGGAAAAACTCCCTAAGATGTTTTAAGAGGAAGAAACCTTGAGAGGAACCCGACTCAGAAGGGAACCCATCCTCATCTGGGTAACAACAGATAGTGTGAAAAAGTTCATTATGGATTTATATGAAGTCTGTATGGCCTTAGGAGCAGCCGTAGTCCCAGCAGTCTGGAATTAGAGAAGATTTGAGCTCCATCCAGAAGAAGATTTGAGCTCCATACAGAGCTAGACATCTATATATCAATGCCACAAACATCTGTGTTCAGGAGTCAAGAGAGCAAAACTGACAGTGCTTCCTGGGTGGGAGGAGCATACTCTCTCAACCCTGTCAATCATAGCCACACTAGCCAGTCATAGTATCTGTGAGCTCATGTATGCAGAAGAAGGTAGATAGCGTTCCTTTGAGTATGTTACGCTGCTCTGTGATGCACTAAAAATCAGGGGTATAGTGTGAGGAATTGCAATATTTTTAGAGCTGGCAATTTATATAAGTCCAATGAAATAAATTCACTACTGTCTGTGTTTTTCCCTTTAAAAATAACTGAATGACCTGTTACATGTATTACATATATCAGATTAATCGTAAATAATTTCATATAATTGTATACATATAAATGTACATATACAATTATTATAAATTATTATTATTATTATTATTATTATTATTATTATAAATGTATAAATATATGTTTATATAAACACTATAAATGCATATATTTGAAAATATGTTTGTAATTATGCACAAAAAAAACGGTTCCTTCAGAAAAATGTATAATTTAATGAATAGAAAATTCTAATAAGCCTTTCATATTGTTCACTGTTTAGTGGTATTGTGTTCCTCTGCCCTGGACTGTCACTTTATATTTTACAACGATAAAATATTTTACACATAACAAAGTATTTTAAAAGCTTTATTTCTCTTTCTCTTTCTAGTATCATTTCTGTGATATAAAATATGTTTGTGATAAAGTCATGACTCACGGTGAGGAGGCGCATGCCGGCAATTACTGAGCGTGTGCAGAGCACCAGAGAGAGTGAACACACCATAATGACCAGCAAATCAAGCAGCACCATCAGTAGGAAGTGACTCACTGCATCTGCACAAACAAATACTTTATTACTCATAAACATCTTTATTATTACTGTACTTAATACTTTATTACTTATCAGCATCATATATATATATATATATATCTCCCTAATGCACTAGATATAAAATGACTTAAATGCACCCTTATTAACGGACCCTTGATTGACAGTGGATCTGATGTTATATTTAACTGTATTGAGGTGAATTACTGAGGTGACTCACTGGATCCCGAGATGTCTGCATGTGCACACACACTGATTTGAA
>NC_030422.2:35017599-35042599 GCF_001660625.3 Ictalurus punctatus
TCAGAACAGATTAAACTGTCTTTCTCTTCATCTCTCTTTCTATACTATACTGAGTTCATTTAAATATTGTTAGAAATTCATATTGAATAAATAAATGTATAAATAAACACTCATACATCTTTATTTCTGTTTGTCTTTTTTTTATAAGCGAGATGTTTGTTTGTCATTACAGTTATTCTTCAGTTTTTATTGTTATATAAACACATTTTATAGTATTCACTGGTCACTTTTGGTCAAGTCTCTGGTTAAACTCTAAAATGCTGATGTTTCATATGAAATTGAATTGAATTTAATAAAAAGTTAGTAAAAATGTAAAAAGGTGTAAAACACTGGTGGAAAATTCAGCTCTAATGGCACCACCAAATATACAAATACACATCAGTGATGGTACACACTAGTACCTAATATTTAAAGATTAGTTTTTAATCATTTTTATAAAATGATTAATTATAATCTGTGCTGTAAGTGTAATTTCTGCTTTGAGACAATGTCTACTGTAAAAAGCGCTATACAAATAAAATTGAATTGAATCGAATTGAATTAATTGGGTCTGAGGAGGTTTTTTACATTAAAATGTGAAATATTTACCCTGCTGCCCATCGGTTATGCGTGATGTACCTGAGATATAAATCCAGTCTGCACACATTCACCGCATAGCTGTCAATCAAACCAGCAGACCATGGCCTTATCACTCTCAGAGAAAAAAACTATTTCAGCTGGAATGTTCATTTAATCTCAAATTCGTGTAGAATATAAAGTAGAAATTTATTGAAGGGAAAATACATCGCTGATGTAACCTCACTCCTATTCAAATTCATACATTTAAAATCTATATCCTGTGTTTATATACTTCTGTAAAGATACTCTGGGACAATGTCCACTGTTAAACACGCTATACAAATAAAACTGAACTGAACCGGAGGTAAATGTAGATATTTCTGATGGATCTGTTCTGTGTTAGCCGTTGATGGAAAGTATCATTTAAGCCACATGGAGCCTTTTTTAAATGAATTGACACATCAGAGATAAATGCTTATGTCCCTGATGATGATGTCATTTCCTCCATAACTGATTCTTTACAGCCTGTATAAAGACTTCATGGCTACATGCTAGCTAACTAAATCTTTAGCTAGCCTTATTCAGGACTGGTACTTCAGTCTTGATTTATAGCCTTATTTCTCTCCCTGATTTAACAGCAGCCCAAACTTGTCAGAATATAACATCACCATGGTTTTGCCTGAATTTCACTCACTTTTGTTTTCTAATAAATAAAAAGCGTGTCGCTTTGTTGAGTATTGGACATATGTTATGATTAATATCCTCTACCAGAACAGATAATCATTTTCTCTGCATAAATAACATATATACACAAGATTCTCTAGGTTCTCCATGAACAGCCTTGAACTGGCTCTGTCATGTCACTTCCTGTTTATGTTCACCACAGTGCCACACTGAACACTAATACAGAAACAATGCTGACTCAGCGGTGCCCCCTGCAGGCAATACTCGAGCAATGCACAATAAACCTTTATTTAATAACTACTAAACATGAATGTAAACAGCAAATACTCATTAGCTGCTATCATCTATACAAACTGTATAGGACATAAAAATAATAAAAATTACATTTAAAAAGTCTCAGTTTCAATATATAATTACAAATACTTATCACTGTGTAAAACATTTTAACAGTATTTTAACTGACAACAATTTAAGCAAATTATTATTCAGGTGTCACATATACCTGAGTGAAAATGGGAAAAAAGTTATTGGTCATGTAATATTTTAAGTTGAAAGAAACCATAGCTATGAAAAGGTAGAAACCACATTAGGCTAAATTACACATGGTCCATGGAGCCACCATCTTGGAGAGGTTGAACTCATTGAACAATCTGCTGTAAATCTGGTTGTAAAAAGTGTTGGAATGACTCATTACATGAGAAGCTTGAATAATATTTGTGTTTCCATTTCATGCAGGGGTCATGGTGGTGTTTGTCTGCAGTCTGTTTAATGTATGTTTCAATACACTGATGTATTGAATGAAGAAAATCAATGCCCTTTGCCTTTAAAAATGCATCAGTAGTCTCAGGTACACAAACTGGCAGTTTTTATAAGCATCCTGGAGAATGTGAGACTTCTGTTCTTCTGCAGACTTGCTTTGGTTTCTGCAGCTATTCCTGACAGACTTTATTTTTCACTGATGTACTATTATTCTTCTGTAAGAGTCCGTGTACATTTATCCGGTCCTTACATGATGCCCTGAGGAACACCGTCACCATGCCATCACCAGGAGCCATGTTTCATTCCTGTTTTTAACACTTCCCCTCGGCTAATTCTCTTGGCCATCAATATAGATTTCAGGAAAACACAACTTACTGCCATTTTATAGAAGTGTAAAAGAAGCTGAAGTTTAAACAGAAATAAAATTAATTCATCTTCAGCTAGCGCTGCGTCCTGTTCAATCGGAGTCAGAGCTATTGCTGGTAACACTGGCTTACAAGGTGCAAATCACCACAGACATCAGTCCATCACAGGGCATCATGCACGCACACACACACACACACACACACACACACACACTTTCACATACTCCCACACACTTTCACATACTCACACAAACTTATGGGCAATTTAGCATAGCCAATCTGGAGAACCTAGATGAGAATCACCTATATGTTCACCCATGTGAACATCTTTTGGATGTGTGAAATGTGAAATGTGTGGAAGTATTCAAACCTGGGACGCTAGAGCTGTGAAGCGGCAAACCTTCCCAATCTTCTACAAATCACAACTTCTGTTTGAATGTAACTTAAATTTCCAGAGAAATAAAATGATTTTCACACCATGGCAGTTGCATATGTGTGTGTGTGTGTGTGTGTGTGAAGCGCACAGAGACACCAGGGAAGTTGACCTTAAAAACAGGACTGAAACACAGCCATTGTATTTTGATTCTTAGAGTGCATTGTCAACAGACAGGTTTAAGGAACGGGAGCGCAGTGGCAGGAAGTTAGCATCCCCGCTACTTCCTGTGCTCCCACAAGCACCGGCTTCTGCATCCTGGTCTTCCACAGCGATGTCATCAGGAAGAGGCGGGGCTCCAGGATCACCAGGTTTGGGAAGGCTGGATGTTGTTGTTAAGCTAGCAACGCCACTAACTGAAATGCAGTCCTGCCCCCTCTGCCGATTCACAGCGAAGGATAGGTTCATAGAGCTGCTCATCACAGAAGAGGCGGGACTTCGTTCCCCATCAGGGTGGAGACAAACCGTGGAGCACTTATCGTAATCATAGAAGTCTGCCTTTGATAGGTTGTTAGTGGCTCCAGATGTGTCCTTCATAGTCGAGCTGGACACACCTGCTGCTGGAAACACACAAAATTCAACATAACTGTTTACCACTACAATATCATCTGGATTTACTGAGGGAAAATGAGTTGCTGTGCATGTTAGCGCTACCTCGGAGTGCCTCAATCTTCTCGTTCTTGCACCGCTGCACCTCGTCAGTGATCTTGGCGATGATGAAGTTAAGTGTTCCGCAGCGCTGGATCGACTCGATCAGTGTGTCCAGACCTCGCGGGTTCTCGGCGATGAGGTCGAGTAATTTACCGGCGCGTTTTCCACGCGTGCTCCTGCAGCTGATCTCCTCTGCGTCCTCTCGTGTCAAGATCTTCTTCGAGCGCAGGTAATCATAGTGCCTCTCTGCAATCAGCTTCTCTACCAGGTATGGACGAAGAGACTCCAGAGCCTGAGGGGAACAGAAGAACACGGCATTGTGGGAAAATTCTCACAAATGACATATTACATGAGAGACTCCATGTTTTTCGGTAGATCTTCTCATTGGTTAATCTGAAACAGAACTCAGCAGTGTCTCATCTTCATTCTGCACATTGGTCCTGTCCAGGCAGTAGATATACAGTGTGTAGAACAACAGTGACACTACTTCTGACAAGTTTTCTTCTTATAGTAACCAAATGTGTGTTTTGCAGACATTTTCGCACGTTACAGAGAACCTTCAAGTTGTGTTTGTGTTTTAATGTAAGAATTCTAGCTGAAACAGGACCAGTTCTCACCCCAAAACCCACACTTTATTTCCATAAATATACCATACTGAGCCCTTTGGTACACCAGGTACGAGTTTACAGTGCAGGTTTGTTGACGTCTCCTGAATACACTTGCTGCTGTGATGTGGAGAATATTTTAGGGTGGGATGTGGTGATGCACATGGAAAACCCTGTCAGGAAGTAGGTTCCAGGTGTCAGGGTTCTGCTCAGCACGAACACTCCATCTCTGTGAGGTTCTGCTTTAGATGCTTCCCTCAACATCACACTTCTGAACTCGGCCTCGTTTTCCTACAGATACAGCTATACTATCGCTCACTGTAGACCACGCCCCTAGCTAACCGTGATTGGCTTGAACTCCTTCATGACGTCATGGCGAGTTCCAAGCCGGCTGACACACCTGGAACTCGCGACTACCCTTTTCTTTCGCACGCGCTTATGAGAAAGTGCGCGCTCCCGTGCGCGCGCGCCCACAAGAAGTACAAACTAACCGGATTTACAGATTCCTTAATATATATTTATAATATTCAATTAGTTTCTGTTTGATTTTACTTGAACTCTTCGCATCAGGATTCTCAAATCTAGACTACAGAGGAGTGTACTCACTTTCAGACCAAATGCTCATTTAGTGGCACACGTTTTTATAATAATTATAATAATAATAATAATTATTATTATTATTATTTCTGTCGATTCTTAACGGTATATAATAATCTCACTGTTAAAACACACTGATGCGTGGAGTTTAGTCACTTACGTTCTTTTTCACTTCGGCCATTTCGTCTTCCGTCAGGTGAGGAATCTCCATTCTGCTCAACCTGATCTAAACTATCAGCTCTAAATTTTAACAGTAAATTCCAAACAGTAAATAAGACTCATGAAGATGCGAGAGAACCGTCCCGACTGAAGCGCTTAGGCGTACAGTTAAACTTCATTAAAACAGGAGAAAAGATGAAAAGTGAAGTTCTCTCCACACTTCCTTATCGAGCGCAATGACGTCACACACCCAGGCGAGGCGGATGTGGAAGGCCATCAGGCTCAGATTGTGGTTGAATGTGATGTCTGTAGTAGTACACTATGGAACACAATCAACGTAAAATAACGTGTACATTTACACTGGTTGGGGAAGTATTCAGACCCCTTCAATTTGACAGATTTCATAAAAAAAATTTTTTGCCATCAATCTACACACAATAATAACCACAAAACACAAACAAGATTTATATTTTAAAAAATAATTCAAAAATTTCATTTAACATGAACAGTATTTTGTGCTTCACTCACTACTAAGGTAGGCACACGTTACAAATGTTAAGCATTTTACTGCAAGGTTGATACAAAGATCATCCAAGATGGCACAGATGATGGGAGGGCTAAAATCTAATATCTATCAAGAGCTTGACAATACATTATTTACTGCTAATAATAATAATAATACTAATAAAACAAACATTACTACTACTATTCAATTTAATTTGCATAACACCTTTAACAATAATTTTTCAATTTATAAATGTATTAAGAAAGAGGCGACGGTGGTGAGGAAAAACTCGTTGAGACGATATGAAGAAACCATCCTCATCTGGATGACACCGGATAGTGCGATTATAAATAAATAAATCCTTTTATGTACTACATGGTCAAATAGTGCAGTTGCGTAACCAGGTAATTCATTACAGTTTTCACATGAAGTCTGTTTTGTTGCAGTTATCATCTGTTCACTGATGGAGACTTGAGTGCAAAATTGTTTGTATCAATTTCAGTTCAAAGCCATCTTTATGGTTTATAAGTGGTACCATTCTCAGTAATCTTAATGATCTTTAGTCCGCACCATGTGGGGACATCCTCAGCAGCAGCATGTGACTTCCAACTGATGAGAACTCCAACCAGAAGTACTGCATCAGGATGGATCAGACAGGTCCGGAGAGCAGAAGGGGTCAGGATAACGATAATGAGTCTTTATTGGTCACGTACATTAAAGCACAGTGAAATTCTTTTCTTCGCACATCCCAGCATGCCAGGAAGTTGGGGCCTTCAACTTCGTCCCTGGAGCTTAAGGGCCTTGCTCAAGGGCCCAACAGTGACAGCTCCAGGGCTTGAAACCATGACCTTCCGATCAGTAAGAGGGAGAGAGAGAGATAGAGAGATTTTTAGGTACGATAGAACAGACCGTTAAATATTATTTACTGGAAGTGACACAAACAGATACTAAATTAACAGTTAATACTATATATATATATATATATATATATATATATATATATATATATATATATATATATATATATATATATATATATATATATATATATATAAAAAACTATATAAAACTATATATATATATATATAAAACTATATAAAACTATATATATATATAGATAGCTGTGACAATTCATTTATTAAATCATTGCATTATTAGAACCAAGGTATTTCCTACAAATGCAGAGTCCATTTGGAAATGTGACCAGATGAGGGTCCATCCAACACCCATCCAGGCTGTATCCCTTATAGAAAGGAATAATATTAATAATAGTCACTCTTTTATTCTTCTTATTATTATAATACAGTTAATTCCTGTGTTTGCAGTTCAAGTGTAAAAAAATCTAACCTAGCCTACTTAAACCACTAACATATTTGATGTTGTAAATTCCAATATGCATTGAAACATTATTTATTTATATATATATATATATATATATATATATATATATATATATATATATATATATATATATATATATATATATGAACTTTAATAGTATCCAGTTATTTTAAAGTTATTTAAAAAACAACACTTAATCAAGCAGTAATTATTTAATAAAGAAGAAACTGAAAAGTGTTGGACAGAATGCAGACTTCCTCCAAACCTCAGACCTTCACCTGCGCGCATGTGTGTGTGTGTGTGTGTCTGTGTGTGAGAACCTTAGAATGAGAGATGGAGTAAAAGTTCCTGTGGATTAACTAAACTAAACTGTACAGTGAACAGCTGCAGTATTGAACAATGATGTAGTATAGCCATATTAAAATGTGATTTAATGTATTTCTCAAATCATCTTCATGTCTTAATGTCACCTTTTCTCTTCTCCTTTACAGAAATAACTCACTAAATGAGTAATGACTTGTTCAGATACAGATTATGTGTGGTGTTTAATGTGTGGTGTTTGAGTGATAAGATAAAGTCACTAAGTAATAGAGAGTTGTTGAGAGTTGACTGCTCCATGGTGACAGGATTCACCAAATCAGGAAGTCTCTCTTTCCTCATCATTCTCTTACTGTATGCCGCTGATATGGCACATGTCTATTTACAATATCTAAATATCTTAAATAGTCAAACCATTACTGTTTCTATTAAAACATATTAGCAAAAAAGGAACACATTTTTAAAAATAAAAACAAGATTAAATCAATATTACAATCAATCATCTATTTCACTGCCATGTTCCAACAAACTAACACTTCACCAAAACTGCTTTATCCTGAAGAGTTTTGAGGTGAGACTCCTGTCATATGTCAGTCCTGGTGAGTTTACGACTCTCAATGCTGTAAGACAGAACAGGACAGAATAACAGACAACATTAATCACAGTCACTCAGCACAGTCCTTATAAACAACATCAGTGATCTCTCTCTCTCTCTCTCTCTCTCTCTCTCTCTCTCTCTCTCTCTCTCTCTCTCTCTCTCTCACACACACACACACACACACACATTATTCAGTATGATACAGTAGAGTAGAGTAAGTCAGTAACTCACTGTAGTGTCTCCAGGTTACAGTGTGGATCCTTCAGTAGATCAGAGAGCAGCTTCACTCCTGATTCTCCTGGATTATTACCGTTCAGATTCAGTTCTCTCAGGTGTGATGAGGAGTTTGACCTCAGAGCAGAAGCCAGAGCGGTACAACCTTCACCTGTAATACTGCAGTAACGCATCCTGCAAGAAAGAAAACCTTCTCACACTCAGTTTTAGCTCTGAAAACATCAACTACACAAAATCTTTATATACAGAACATTTACTCTCTATCTCACACACACAAAAATGACAATATATCACATCACTACAATTACCACAGACACAAACTGGATGCAGCTGTGTTTATTAGAACTCT
This sequence comes from Ictalurus punctatus, assembly GCF_001660625.3. NCBI lineage: Eukaryota > Metazoa > Chordata > Actinopteri > Siluriformes > Ictaluridae > Ictalurus > Ictalurus punctatus. Next base: position 35,025,756 of record NC_030422.2, read on the forward strand.
GCTCTGTGTGGGTATGTGTGCGAATGTGTGTGTGTACCTCAGTATCTCCTGTGTACAGTGTGGATTCTCCAGTCCATCAGAGAGCAGCTTCACTCCTGAATCCTGCAGGTTATTGTTACTCAGGTTCAGTTCTCTCAATCTGGAGGAGTTTGATCTGAGAACTGAGGACAGAACTCTACAGCTTTCCTCTGTCAGTTTACACCTCCACAGCCTGGAAGAGAAATGATGATATATCAGAACACTGATCTCAAACGCACACACAGTTATAATACACTTACTCTTTACCATGTAACAGAAATGTGAGTGTGTTTCTCTCACACACAGAAATCAGAGGACAGGGCACCACATCAGCACTATTATTATTATTCATCCATCCATCCATCCATCTTCTATACTGCTTATCCTTTTCAGAATCACAAGGCTGGGTACACCCTGGACAGGGTGCCAATCCATCGCAGGGCACAATCATATACACATTCACACACTATGGACACTTTGGACATGCCAATCAGCCTACCATGCATGTCTTTGGACTGGGGGAGGAAACTGGAGTACCCGGAGGAAACCCCGCAAGCAGGGGGAGAACATACAAACTCCACACACACATGGTCATAGTGGGAATCGAACCCCCCAACCCTGGAGGTGTGAGGCGAACATGCTAACCACTAAGCCACAGCGTGCCCATTGTTCTTCTTCTTCTTCTTCTTCTTCTTCTTCTTCTTCTTCTCCTTATTATTATTATTATTATTATTATTATTATTAGTAGTAGTAGTAGTAGTAGTAGTAGTAGTAGTAGTAGTAGTAACAATGATCCTTAAATTAATGAAACAGAAGGTTTTTTGCTTGAATAAATGTTTCATTATAGTTGAAACTTGAAACCATTTTTAAATGAAAGTATTAAAAAGTCTCCTATTTAAAAATAAAATAAATAAATAAATAAAAATATCCTGTTTGAACAAAAGAAATTAGGAGGAAAAAGGAGCAGGACCTGTTGTGACTTTGTTTGGAAATATTCTCCAAAAAAAACAAAAACAAATAGAAATAAAATCTTGAAATGCGCATAAAAAACTTGAGGCTCAATTGAGGCGGATTTATTTTTTATTCAATAAAAAGACAGGCACATAAACTGCACATCAAAACATCATGTGACTTTTCCTCAACTAATCATGTGATTGGATAACTGGCTGTTGTGACTGGATAATTGGCTGATGTGATTGGATATTTGGCTGATGTGATTGGATAATTGGTTTATGTGATTGGATAACTGGCTGATGTGATTGGATAATTGGATTATGTGATTAGATAATCAGTGCATGTGGCAGACCTACACAGCGCGATGGCAATGTGTTATTTATTTATTTTACATGTTCACATTTTTTGTTAGAGATTAAAGTTATAAACAGGATTTATCCGTTGATCTGCACAGAAGGATTATTATGATGTTTTTGTTAACTGGAAATCCGTCCTCGATGACAATCCTCTTTCATCATGTAAACTAATCCCACACTCCTGATTTTACTTTCTTTATCAGTGGAGGATGGAGACCATCAGATGGTGATATCAGCCTCGCTCCTCTCTAACATTTACTCCTCTTTCTGGCTCTGTGTGTGTGTGTGTGTGTGTGTGTGTGTGTGTGTGTGTATGTGAGTGTGATTGTGTGTGAGAGTGAGTGTGTGTGTGTGTAAGTGTGTGTGTGTGTGTGTGTGTGTGTGTGTGTGTGAGTGAGTGAGAGAGAGTGAGTGAGTGTGATTGTGTGTGTGAGAGTGACTGTGTGTGTGTGAGAGAGAGAGTGTAAGTTGACGAGTCTGACAGGCAGTGGAGGAGTAAAGGCGATGTGCAGGTGAGATTCTCCGTCTGGTTACTTTTTTTTTTTTCAATAGGGTAGATAAGTAAATGTAGACGGTTTGATAACCATCAGATTTCATAACCATACAGATCCAATCTAAAGACAAAGTCTGATCCATCCAAACCAAACAATGTTGGTGTGTAAGTGTCCTTATTCTCTCTCACATGTGTCCCTCAGTGCAGATTGGGCGGTGTGATACTCTGATACATATCATAGCACCAGAAAATAGAATAATCAATCATGTCTATTGATAGATATTTTCCTATATCACCAATGTCACATGTTCATATTGTTCTCATGGTGATAGATAAATGGTGATAGAAGGTTTTGTCCATATGGCCCAGCCCTCAGTGCAGACGTAACATGTTGGTGTAAAAAGTGAAACTCTTCTGTAATAGTACCAGGGGTTTGTTTAAAGATGATTAAAGTAATTATTAACCAGCATTAATCCAAACAGTGCAGTTCAGTGTTACATTAAAATAATAAACCATGCAGTAATACATTTATAAATAAAAATACTCACACAGCTTTTCTGGAGGCTTTGACCACTGGCAGCAGCTTCAGAAGACATTCCTCTGATGGGTGATATTTCCTCAAATTAAACACATCCAGCTCCTGATCTGAGTTCAGTAACACAAACACTAGAGCTGACCACTGAGCAGGAGAGAGTCTGGTTCCCCTGAGACGACTGTTACCTCCTCTGTTCAGGTAACGTTGTACTTCCTGCATTAGAGAATGATCATTCAGTTCATTCAGACAGTGAAACAGATTGATGGATTTCTCTGGAGATGGATTCTCCTTGATCTTCGCCTTGATGTACTCTACTGTTTCCTGTTTGGTGTGAGAGCTGCTTCATGTCTGTGGCATTAAGCCTTGTAAGAGAGTCTGATTGGACTCCAGTGAGAGACCCAGAAGAAAGCGGAGGAACAGGTCCAGCTGTCCATTCTCACGCTGTAAGGCCTTGTCCACTGCAATCCTGAGGAGATCAGACATTTTTGACTTTCTGAAGAAATTAAAAAGTCCAGTCCTTTGTTCCACTAACTCATTGTTCTTTTTAAAAATAAAGCAGAGAAATGCATATAAAGCAGCCAGAAACTCCTGCACATTCAGATGTACAAAGCTGAACACCTTCCCCAGATGAAGCCCAAACTCCTCTCTGAAGATTTGGGTACACACTCCTGAGTACACTGACACTTCTCTGACATTAATGCCACACTCTCTCAGGTCTTCCTCATAGAAGATCAGGTTTCCTTTCTCCAGCTGTTGGAAAGCCAGTTTTCCCAGTGCCAGGATACTCTCTCTGGTCTGCTGAGGATCAGGGTCACATTTCTGATGGTACTTTTGGTCCTTGTGTTTGATCTGAAAGATCAGGAAGTGTGTGAACATTTGAGTCAGAGTCTTGGGGATCTCTCCACTCTCTGCTTCACCCAACATTCTCTCTAGAACAGTGGCTGAGATCCAGCAGAAGACTGGGATGTGGCACATGATGTAGAGGGTTCTTGAAGACTTCATGTGTGAGATAATTTTATTGGCCAGGCTGTGATCACTGATCCTCTTCCTGAAGTACTCCTCTTTCTGAGGATCACTGAACCCTCTTACCTCTGTTACCTGGTCTAGACAGTCAGGAGGGATCTGATTGGCTGCTCCTGGTCGAGAGGTTATCCAGAGGAGAGCAGAGGGAAGAAGATTCCCCTTGATGAGGTTCGTCAGCAGCACATCCACTGAGGCTGACTCTGTCACATCACACAATCTCTCATTCTTCTGGAAATTTAGAGGAAGTCAACACTTATCCAGACCATCAAAGATTAACAGCACTTTGTAGGAGTCTATTAATTGTAGTTTTCTCATTTCTGGGAAAAAGTGATGAAGAAGATCCATCAGACTGAGATGTTTCTGCTTCATCAGATTCAGCTCTCTAAAGGGAAGTGGAAACATGAAGGTGATGTCCTGATTTTCGTTTACTTCAGCCCAGTCCAGAATGAACTTCTGCACAGAGACTGTTTTTCCAATTCCAGCAACTCCTTTAGTCAGCACACTTCGGATGGACTTGTTTTTAAAGAGATCATTACATTTGATGGGTGTCTCCTGTGTTGCTGGTCTCCTGGATGCTGTCTTAATCTCCCTCATCTCATGTTCATTATTGACGTCTCCACTCCAGCCCTCTGTGATGTAGAGATCTGCGTAGATGTCATTCAGAATTGCTGAGCTTCCATGCTGTGAGATTCCTTCATTAATTCTTTTAAACTTCTCTCTCAGGCTGGATTTCAACTTTGTCTGGTACACAGAGGTGAGTTCTAATAAACAAAGTAATAACATGTTTTAATGTAAAATCACTGAACACAGGATTAAATGTAAAATTCAATGCTGCTGTTCATTCCTGATTCATGTAGTAAATATTCCTGAAGGAACAGGACCATTGTACAGAGTAACCACAAGCTGGACCACGAACAGAACAGAAAAGCAGCGGATGTACATGATACTAAACTTGAACTTCAAACTAAAAGTGTTCCTATCTAAAACTATTTCCTCTCTCTAAAGTGAACCTGATGGAATAAAGCCATGACTCAGAGCTCTTACTGTTGTGCAGTGTGTTAGCGAGATCTGTGTAGTTCATGTTCTTCAGGAAGTGCAGTGTGATCTTCAGCGCTCCGTCTCTGACACTGTGCAGATCCTCCTCATCCTCCACCCCCCTCTCAGTGCATGCTGGGTAATCTGGACTCAGGAGCTTCCTAAACCTTTTCAGCTCATTCTTTATCAGAGAGATGACTTTGTGTTCCAGCTCCTGGTTAGAAACACACAGGAACACATCTAAATATTATAATGTTACACACTGAGAGATGCTTTTATTTTATAAAAAGAAGAAAAGTCTCTTTGTATTCCCACAGTTACAGCTGAAATTCTGCCTGATTACCCATAATGCTTCTGCACATCAATAAATCTGTAAATTGTTATAATCTTAAATAAAAAACCTGCAACCTGCTCACACACAAGTTACACACATTAAAAAGACACACACCTTGAATATGGAGTCCAACTGATTTCTGCTGAGGTTTGATTTCTTCTTCTGTTGTGGTCTGTGAACAAATAAAACACATTATGTAATATAGACTATATGTATTCATAGCTGCACAACACACACTAATAAATACAGAGACAGATATTTACACTATCCTCTTAACACAATACACTGATTTCAGGATTTCCTCACTGACACTAACATGTTTATGGATAAAATAGTGATCTAGACATTAATGTCCCAGGTGTAAATGTTGTTGTGTAGCACCACAGACCCTCCAGCTCAGGGACTGCAGACTGAACTGAACTATTAAAGCAGTTTTCCTCACCGCCAGTCCGAGAGCTGCAGCACTGCACAGTTTAGTGTTTTACTGCTTCAACACCTGATAAAGATCATGAAGGTATTCATAATGAGACCAGTGAGTTTGATCAGGTGGAACACTGCTGTAAAACACCTCACTGTACTCACCTCACATCAGGAGAACTGGCTCCATCTCTGAAGTAAATTGGACAGCCCATTGACTCGTCACTCTTCATGGACACACAGCTGGGTTCTGGTGAGTCTGATCTCTTTCTCTTCATTATTCTAGAATTAAACAGAAATATCAGCAATAATTAATACTCTGCTATCTCAGCACTGTTACACAATGTGTTCATCATTAAACACCAATAATTCCATCTTTTTAATTCAGCTCCAGTTTGCAAACTTATTCAAACAGGAGTCACGCCTCATATCTCAAGAATTACACTGATGTCAGGAGTCCCAATCACAGACCACTGACTCAGCTGGGTCTTAAAGCCTGTAGAGTTCACTGACTCAAAGCTACACTGCTCTTCTCCTCCACATTACACAGTCCTTTTTACTCTTCTCTCAGTGAATGATTTCTCTAAACTGTTTTTAGATCAGATCAGTGATAAATTCAATGCTATTAAACACCTTAAACCAAAGTTTAGTTACTCTGTTAACTAGTGAGTGTTTAGAGATACAGATCTGTTCCCATGAGACGATGTGTATTTATTGCTGGTGAATGGAAAAGTAACTCACCTCTCGTCTTTCTTTAAGTCCTGTTTTCCAGACACTTGTTGGAGGTCATGTCTCCTTCTCCAGATTACAGCAGGACACACATTTACTTCACTCCAACATCGGTGTGTTAAATCAAACCCTGTAGCAGCACAGAGTTCACTTACAGGAAATAGTCACGGTATCAAGTCATAAAACAACCTGTGTACATTCGAACTTCAGTACAAACCCACAAAACTCTTCTGCATCTAGTGTACATTCAGCGTGTTTATATATTATAGCTTTAGATGTAGATACTCACTGTGTTTTTACTCCTGCAATGGTGCATTTTCCCCTCGACACAAAATGGAGCCTCTGACTTTCACAGACACATTTACCTGTTTATACTGCAGGGGGCAAAGAGTTAAGGTTAGGGGTTAGGGTTAGGGATAGGGGGTTAGGGTTAGGGTTAGGGGGTTAGGGTTAGGGCTAGCGGTTAGGGTTAGGGTTAGGGGTTAGGGTTAGGGTTAGCGGTTAGCGGTTAGGGTGTTAGGGTTAAGGTTAGGGTTAGGGTTTTAGGGTTGGGGTTAGGGTTAGGGTTAGGGGTCAGGGTAGGCGGGTTAGGGTTAGGGTTAGGGGGGTTAGGGTTAGGGTTAGGGGGTTAGGGTTAGGGGTTAGGGTTAGGTTTTTGAATTATTTATTTCTTATTTAAAGTCCCCTGTTCTAGGTTAAATGTGCACTGGCACATCTCCATCTTCCTTCTCTTTTGTCTTTTTTAATATTTTCAGTGTTTTATTCTGTTCTGTGTTCTGTTCACAGGGTTCTGTGTGAGGACTGATCTGTGTATTTATCAAAAAATGGGTTATTTGGTTTTTAATGGCCTATATGTCTATCCTCTTCTGATCAAAAGAAGAAGAAGACTGTTCAGGGTTAGAGTGAGGCTTAGGCTCAGGAATAAGATTCGAAAATGAGCAGATTGTTAGGCTTAGGGTTGGGGTCAGGCATGGGGTTCAAAGGTTAGGATTAGGGTCAGTAGTGTGATTCCAAGGTTATGGTTTGGGTTGGGGTTAGGGTCAATGATGGGGTTCAAAAAGGTTGGGTTTAGGGTTTAGGTTGTGGTCAGGCATAGGGTTCAAGAGTAGGGTCAGTAGTGGGGGTCCAAGGTTTTGGTTAGGGTTGGGGTTAGGGTCAGCGATGGGGTTCAGGGGTTAGGGTTAGGGTTGGGGTTAGGGTTAGGGGTTAGGGTTAGGGGTTAGGGTTAGGGTTAGGGGTTAGGTTTAGGGTTAGGGGTTAGGTTTAGGGTTAGGGTTAGGGGGTTAGGGGGTTAGGGTGTTAGGAGGGTTAGGGTTAGGGTTAGGGGTTAGGGTTAGGGTTAGGGGTCAGGGGTTAGGGTTAGGGGTTGTTAGGGGGTCAGGGGTTAGGGGGTTAGGAGTTAGGGTTAGGTTTAGGATTCAGTTGGGGGTCCGGGTAGGGTTAAGGGGTTGGGATGGGGAATTGGGGATAAGGGATTGAGTTGTGTGTGAAATGGTTTTCCAAGTGCTTTATTTTTCTCTTTTCTACAGGTTCGATACTGGATGATTGATTGGGGCTCTAAGGTAAGTGCTTAGAAAGTTAAGTGCCAATCCCACTCTGTGTGGTAGGGTGTAGTCTATAAGTGCTTTAATCCTTTCTGAAAAAAGAAAGGTAAGTGCTTCAACACGCATTTCATTCAATCCTCTAAAACACACACTAAAAATCAAGCCATCAAAATCAAAAAAGGTTTCCCTTGATCCCCTATTCCATCCTCCAATCTTCAAACATGTATTCTTTTTATTGTTGGATAATGTTATTCTGTAGTTCCCTTTAGTACCTGAATTCCTTATTTATACTCTTAACCCATTCCTCAGCTTTACATATATGGAACTTAATCTCATGTTATGGTTTAAACCGATGTCCTACCATAAATTTCTACCCCTCTCATTGAGTCCCCCGGGAGTCCATGTTTTTAATCTGTGTATCCATTTGAACTCACTTCTTTTCCTTTGTTTACCTGTCCAAGCCTTATTGGATTCCAACCCTGAAATTGTTAAATGATTTACGCCGTGTTCTTTAAAATGGTTAATCAGTTTTGTATTTTTATTGTTCTTCTTGACGTCGTGTAGGTGTTGTTTTAACCTTACTACTAGTGCGTTTTTAGTTTCCCCAACATAGCGTTTCCGGCAATATGCGCATGTTATACAGTACACTATATTGTTTGTGTTCAAGTTTAGATTTTGTGTTATGGGTGTGCCTGAAGCGTATTTTATTTTCCTATAATACATTTGCCACGGAGACCGCTGTCGGAGGGTTTTTGAGCTAAATCTGGAGCGGACCAAAATGTCCTTAAGGTTTTTGTTCTTTCTATACGCTGAAATGACTTTGAATTTTTGCAAGACCGGTAGTTGGTGTTGAGCGCATCCAAAATTGTATTTGACTTTTTTATTTAGGGCTAATGTTTGTTGATTATAGGTAGTTATCAATGGGATGACCTGTTGGGGGCCCGGCAGCAGGGTGTCTGGAGGTGGAGTCTTTATTTCCCTCAGTGTTGTGGCTTTGATATGTCTTAAAAATCTACGACTGTAGCCCCTATGTCTAAGGGCTTTGAACAGAATTCGAGCGGTGTCGTGGAAATCGTTCTCATCCGTGCAGATGCGATAGAACCGTATCAATTGGGACTTGACTATCCCTTTGAACGTGTGCTTCGGATGAAAACTCGATTTGTGTAGAAGACTATGTGTATCTGTATTTTTGAAGTATACTTTGGTCTTGAGTGCCCTGGACTGCTCCACAGGGTCACCCAAGAAAACCATGGTGTCTAAAAACTGGATGGATTCTCTATTAACGTTATGTTTTGTTGTGATGTTCGGATGATGTGTGTTTGCGAGTAGGATGAATCGATCAAACTCCTCCATTCCGTGCTGCCAAACCCCAAAGATGTCATCCAGGTATCTGTAATAAACTAGGGGCTTAAATTTGCACCTGTCCAGAAGGGATGTTTCCCATTCCGCCATATATATGTTTGCATAGGCAGGTGCAAATTTTTTGCCCATTGCTGTACCTTGAACCTGTAGGTAGAACCGTGAATCAAATTCAAAGTCATTCCGCCTCAAACCTATTTCTAAGAGTTGTAATATGTGTTTGTCAGGTCTGTGCGGATCCGGGTGATTTCTGAAAGCGTTTTGAACCGCTTTTAGTCCTAGATCCATTGATATATTTGTATATAAGCTGTTTATGTCAATTGTGAAAAGAAATGAATCGTTTGAGATACTGATATTTTGTATTTTAGCAATGAAGTCACACGTGTCTTTTATGTAGCTGCGATGTGTATGTGATAGCGGATTTAAGAAGCTATCGATGTACTGGGCCGTGCGGTAGGACTCACTCCCGCAGTCCGACACTATAGGGCGGCCCCTGGGGATCTCACCTGGGATAGTCCATGTTTCTGGTGCAGCATGTATTTTCGGTAATAGGTAGAATAGTCTGGGTCTGGGAACGTCTGGACCCATTAAGTAGTGTTTCTGTTTCAAATTGATGTATTTTTCTTGATGCAACCCGTTCAAGACGTTCTGTATCATTAATTTAGTCTCGGTTTGTAATGAGCGTTCCAAAGGGATGTAATGGTCGGTGTTACTCAATTGCCTTTTAGCCTCAAACATGTATTGAGTTTTATCTAAAATGACAATACCCGACCCCTTATCTGCCGGTTTTAGGATGATATCAGTGTTTGTTTTAAGTGAACGGATTGCCCTTTTCTGTGCGGGTGATAGATTGTCCGATATTTTAAAGCTTCTGTTTGAGCCTATGGCTCTGTGATTGTGTTTAATCAGTTGTTGAATATGTATGTTACATGCTGCAATCGGGGGTTCCCATTTAGATGTTTCTATAAATGGGGTGGTATCGGTTTGTGTGTGGAAGTCAAAGTAATTCAAGATTTTTAACTTTCTATTGTGCAGATGGACATCCCTCTTAAGATCCCCAAGGTCCGCCCCTCCCGGTGTCGGGATGAAAGTCAGCCCCTTCTCCAGCAGCAGTCTCTCTCCCTGTGATAAATGGAAAGTTTTTGACAAATTGAAGATATTGGAGTGCGACTGGTCGTTGCACGTCTCCGTCTTCAGTAGTTTAACTGGTCACACCAACCATCGAACATGCGTTGTGCCGTCTCCGCGGTCCAGTGGATCTGGTCTCTCTCGACCCTAAAAAACAATCTGTTCAAATCCCACAATGGACTCCCGTGTGACACAATGTATTTATTTAATACCTCCAGATTCTGCTGCTCCTGTAGAGGTAAAGATTCTGAAAATTGAATAACTGGTGTGTGGATTGTGGCATTCGGGAATATCGATCGAGCCGTTCTCCAAAGGCACTGTAGTTGTTTTATGGCCGTTTTATGTGGTTGTTGTCCCCTGTTATTTAAGCCCCCGGACAGGATTACCTTGTGTACCAGTGGATGTGGATTTTGTTTTTGTAGGATTTTGGCCATGTGTAGAAAATTGGCCCCCGGAAAGCTGTCGACTTGTGTATTTGGGTTTTTAATTATAGGGATCCGACTGAGATTGGAATCCCCCATGAATACTATGGGTTTTCGAATCTGGATGGACCAATCTATCGCTTTCCTATCGGTGTTAATATGTCGGTTTGGTTTTTTATCTAAATCGATGATGTCTAATAGCCCATCGTCTGTGGAGTCCGAGGACACTCGATCAGATTTTGCCACTGTGATATGTTCAGGAGGGGCGGATTCAGAGCGGGTTTCAGCACGAGATTCACTCCGTTCAGTACCCTTTGTCATCCTTATCCCCTTTGTGTTAACAGTGGCGCCATCTGTATCGTCGTCCCCCCCCACAGGCGTGGCTGCCGGCCGGACCTGAGAGAGATCAGGTAGATTAATTTTTACCGTGACTCTATTGCGTTTAAGTTCGGGGGGTGTGTCTGGACTCACCTCTGGGGCGTGGACCTGGGCCTGGACTTTGATTTGCCCGTGTCGGTGTCCAAGTCCCGCTAACGGGGCAACAGATACGGGTGAGTTAGATTGTAAATGGTGGATCTGGGTAACATTGTTCAAAGTGTGCTCAACGGGTGAATTGTAAATCTGTGCCTGTGGAGAAGCGGCCCTTTGAAGGGCAGTGGCGTGTGAAACTGGGCCCGATTTATGTGAAGAAGCTGATTGTTTGTGTTGTATGTTATCCTTACAGAACTCTAGCACGCTATCTGTCAGTTTTTGTTTAAATCTATGTCTGGCCCACTTCACCGCCACTGTCCATTCCAATTCCCCGAAAATATGTATGTCATCCATAAGGTTATGTGTAACTTGTGTGTAATGTTCCTGTAAGATGAGCATGTTATTGTTCATCCATGTGAGTGTGTTTTGGTTGATTTTTTGCGTGGTTGTGTCATTAGGTGATGCTGGTTTTATGAATCGTGTGAGTTTATTAACCTGTCTGTACATACAGACAGGTTAATATTTTTTTATGTTTTTTTGTGTTCTCAGGTAAGTAGGATCTTAATTAGTATCATGTACTTTTTTATTTTCAGGAAAATGGGGCTCGATTTGTGTTAGGTGCTTTTTAAGTAATTGTGGAATTATGTATTATATGCTATATTATCAAGTGTATTTTGAGGAATTTTTATTTCAGGTCAATAGGGATTAATTTGTATTATGTGCTTTTTAATTTTCAGAGAAGTAGGGCTTAATTTGTATTAGATCTCTGTTATTCTCCCGGTTAATAGGGCTTAATTTGTATTATATGCTTTGTTATCGATTGTATTTAGAGGAATTTTTATTCTGAATCAGTGGAATCACTTTCCTTGAATTCTGGAGTGAGGATAAATTAACAAGCCGTTGCAACGTTTCGGTTCTCCTGGAACCTTCTTCAGGCAGGCTTGTTATGATTTGAAATTAGTTGAATAAGTTTGAGGATCCAAAAAAAATATGAGTATTGTTTAAAGGCTTTCTCTCAAAGAGCTGGAAGCAGATTTACTAAAATAGATTAAGCATCAAAAGAATATGATTAGTGTTTAAAGGCTTTCTCTCAAAGAGCTGGAAGCAGATTTATTAAATGGATTAAGCATCAAAAGAATATGATTAGTGTTTAAAGGCTTTCTCTCAAAGAGCTGTAAGCAGATTTACTAAAATAGATTAAGTATCAATAGAGTACGAGTAGTGTTTAAAGGCTTTCTCTCAAAGAGCTGGAAGCAGATTTACTAAAATAGATTAAGAATCAGAAGAGTATGATTAGTGTTTAAAGGCTTTCTCTCAAAGAGCTGGAAGCAGTGAGTGAGCTTTTGCCTCCTCAACTGTCCCTTTTTATAGTATAGGGGGCGGGACTCTGTTTGAATGGGCCAATAGGAGGCTCTCTGTTTGAATGGGCCAATAGGAGGCTCTCCCATTTTTTTGTGGTTGTTTTAATCATCTGTGGTGGGGCTTTTTGCATTGTTTTATTTTAATTTTAAACTAATGGTATTATTTATTAAATTACTGTTTCCCACTTGTGTACTGTGGGTTTTCCATTATTTATTTATTTATTTATTTCTCCATTTAGGTTTGAATTGTTTTAATCTCTTTTTTAATTCTTTTTTCTTTTTCTTTCAAGGGATTCTGGGGTGGCATAGGTATGCCTTTGCCCGTGTTTGTCCTTATTGGGAGTTGTGATTAATCAAATAATGATTCTTATGAACAGGCCGACCAGGAGGGAAAAGAACAGTAGAGCGAATTGCAAACATGAGGCACGGGCCGATTAGGGTTGGGGTTAGGGTTAGCGGTTAGGGTTAGGGTTAGGGGGTTAGGGTTAGGGGGTTAGGGTTAGGGTTAGGGGGTTAGGTTTTTAAATTATTTATTTCTTATTTAAAGTCCCCTGTTCTAGGTTAAATGTGCACTGGCACATCTCCATCTTCCTTCTCTTTTGTCTTTTTTAATCTTTTCAGTGTTTTATTCTGTTCTGTGTTCTGTTCACAGGGTTCTGTGTGAGGACTGATCTGTGTATTTATCAAAAAATGGGTTATTTGGTTTTTAATGGCCTATATGTCTATCCTCTTCTGATCAAAAGGACAGACTGTTCAGGGTTAGAGTGAGGCTTAGGCTCGGGAATAAGATTCGAAAATGAGCAGATTGTTAGGCTTAGGGTTGGGGTCAGGCATGGGGTTCAAAGGTTAGGATTAGGGTCAGTAGTGGGATTCCAAGGTTATGGTTTGGGTTGGGGTTAGGGTCAATGATGGGGTTCAAAAAGGTTGGGTTTAGGGTTTAGGTTGTGGTCAGGCATAGGGTTCAAGAGTAGGGTCAGTAGTGGGGGTCCAAGGTTTTGGTTAGGGTTGGGGTTAGGGTCAGCGATGGGGTTCAGGGGTTAGGTTTAGGGTTAGGGTTAGGGTTGGGGTTAGGGTTAGGGGTTAGGGTTAGGGGTTAGGGTTAGGGTTAGGGTTAGAGTTAGGGTTAGGGTTAGGGTTAGAGTTAGGGTTAGGGGGTTAGGGTTAGGGTTAGGGTTAGGGGTTAGGGTTGGGGTTAGGGTTAGGGGTTAGGGTTAGGGGTTAGGGTTGGGGTTAGGGTTAGGGGTTAGGGTTAGGGTTAGGGTTAAGGGGTTGGGATGGGGAATTGGGGATAAGGGATTGAGTTGTGTGTGAAATGGTTTTCTAAGTGCTTTATTTTTCTCTTTTCTACAGGTTCGATACTGGATGATTGACTGGGGCTCTAAGGTAAGTGCTTAGAAAGTTAAGTGCCAATCCCACTCTGTGTGGTAGGGTGTAGTCTATAAGTGCTTTAATCCTTTCTGAAAAAAGAAAGGTAAGTGCTTCAACACGCATTTCATTCAATCCTCTAAAACACACACTAAAAATCAAGCCATCAAAATCAAAAAAGGTTTCCCTTGATCCCCTATTCCATCCTCCAATCTTCAAACATGTATTCTTTTTATTGTTGGATAATGTTATTCTGTAGTTCCCTTTAGTACCTGAATTCCTTATTTATACTCTTAACCCATTCCTCAGCTTTACATATATGGAACTTAATCTCATGTTATGGTTTAAACCGATGTCCTACCATAAATTTCTACCCCTCTCATTGAGTCCCCCGGGAGTCCATGTTTTTAATCTGTGTATCCATTTGAACTCACTTCTTTTCCTTTGTTTACCTGTCCAAGCCTTATTGGATTCCAACCCTGAAATTGTTAAATGATTCACGCCGTGTTCTTTAAAATGGTTAATCAGTTTTGTATTTTTATTGTTCTTCTTGACGTCGTGTAAGTGTTGTTTTAACCTTACTACTAGTGCGTTTTTAGTTTCCCCAACATAGCGTTTCCGGCAATATGCGCATGTTATACAGTACACTATATTGTTTGTGTTCAAGTTTAGATTTTGTGTTATGGGTGTGCCTGAAGCGTATTTTATTTTCCTATAATACATTTGCCACGGAGACCGCTGTCGGAGGGTTTTTGAGCTAAATCTGGAGCGGACCAAAATGTCCTTAAGGTTTTTGTTCTTTCTATACGCTGAAATGACTTTGAATTTTTGCAAGACCGGTAGTTGGTGTTGAGCGCATCCAAAATTGTATTTGACTTTTTTATTTAGGGCTAATGTTTGTTGATTATAGGTAGTTATCAATGGGATGACCTGTTGGGGGCCCGGCAGCAGGGTGTCTGGAGGTGGAGTCTTTATTTCCCTCAGTGTTGTGGCTTTGATATGTCTTAAAAATCTACGACTGTAGCCCCTATGTCTAAGGGCTTTGAACAGAATTCGAGCGGTGTCGTGGAAATCGTTCTCATCCGTGCAGATGCGATAGAACCGTATCAATTGGGACTTGACTATCCCTTTGAACGTGTGCTTCGGATGAAAACTCGATTTGTGTAGAAGACTATGTGTATCTGTATTTTTGAAGTATACTTTGGTCTTGAGTGCCCTGGACTGCTCCACAGGGTCACCCAAGAAAACCATGGTGTCTAAAAACTGGATGGATTCTCTATTGACGTTATGTTTTGTTGTGATGTTCGGATGATGTGTGTTTGCGAGTAGGATGAATCGATCAAACTCCTCCATTCCGTGCTGCCAAACCCCAAAGATGTCATCCAGGTATCTGTAATAAACTAGGGGCTTAAATTTGCACCTGTCCAGAAGGGATGTTTCCCATTCCGCCATATATATGTTTGCATAGGCAGGTGCAAATTTTTTGCCCATTGCTGTACCTTGAACCTGTAGGTAGAACCGTGAATCAAATTCAAAGTCATTCCGCCTCAAACCTATTTCTAAGAGTTGTAATATGTGTTTGTCAGGTCTGTGCGGATCCGGGTGATTTCTGAAAGCGTTTTGAACCGCTTTTAGTCCTAGATCCGTTGATATATTTGTATATAAGCTGTTTATGTCAATTGTGAAAAGAAATGAATCGTTTGAGATACTGATATTTTGTATTTTAGCAATGAAGTCATACGTGTCTTTTATGTAGCTGCGATGTGTATGTGATAGCGGATTTAAGAAGCTATCGATGTACTGGGCCGTGCGGTAGGACTCACTCCCGCAGTCCGACACTATAGGGCGGCCCCTGGGGATCTCACCTGGGATAGTCCATGTTTCTGGTGCAGCATGTATTTTCGGTAATAGGTAGAATAGTCTGGGTCTGGGAACGTCTGGACCCATTAAGTAGTGTTTCTGTTTCAAATTGATGTATTTTTCTTGATGCAACCCGTTCAAGACGTTCTGTATCATTAATTTAGTCTCGGTTTGTAATGAGCGTTCCAAAGGGATGTAATGGTCGGTGTTACTCAATTGCCTTTTGGCCTCAAACATGTATTGAGTTTTATCTAAAATGACAATACCCGACCCCTTATCTGCCGGTTTTAGGATGATATCAGTGTTTGTTTTAAGTGAACGGATTGCCCTTTTCTGTGCGGGTGATAGATTGTCCGATATTTTAAAGCTTCTGTTTGAGCCTATGGCTCTGTGATTGTGTTTAATCAGTCGTTGAATATGTATGTTACATGCTGCAATCGGGGGTTCCCATTTAGATGTTTCTATAAATGGGGTGGTATCGGTTTGTGTGTGGAAGTCAAAGTAATTCAAGATTTTTAACTTTCTATTGTGCAGATGGACATCCCTCTTAAGATCCCCAAGGTCCGCCCCTCCCGGTGTCGGGATGAAAGTCAGCCCCTTCTCCAGCAGCAACCTCTCTCCCTGTGATAAATGGAAAGTTTTTGACAAATTGAAGATATTGGAGTGCGACTGGTCGTTGCACGTCTCCGTCTTCAGTAGTTTAACTGGTCACACCAACCATCGAACATGCGTTGTGCCGTCTCCGCGGTCCAGTGGATCTGATCTCTCTCGACCCTAAAAAACAATCTGTTCAAATCCCACAATGGACTCCCGTGTGACACAATGTATTTATTTAATACCTCCAGATTCTGCTGCTCCTGTAGAGGTAAAGATTCTGAAAATTGAATAACTGGTGTGTGGATTGTGGCATTCGGGAATATCGATCGAGCCGTTCTCCAAAGGCACTGTAGTTGTTTTATGGCCGTTTTATGTGGTTGTTGTCCCCTGTTATTTAAGCCCCCGGACAGGATTACCTTGTGTACCAGTGGATGTGGATTTTGTTTTTGTAGGATTTTGGCCATGTGTAGAAAATTGGCCCCCGGAAAGCTGTCGACTTGTGTATTTGGGTTTTTAATTACAGGGATCCGACTGAGATTGGAATCCCCCATGAATACTATGGGTTTTCGAATCTGGATGGACCAATCTATCGCTTTCCTATCGGTGTTAATATGTCGATTTGGTTTTTTATCTAAATCGATGATGTCTAACGGCCCATCGTCTGTGGAGTCCGAGGACACTCGATCAGATTTTGCCACTGTGATATGTTCAGGAGGGGCGGATTCAGAGCGGGTTTCAGCACGAGATTCACTCCGTTCAGTACCCTTTGTCATCCTTATCCCCTTTGTGTTAACAGTGGCGCCATCTGTATCGTCGTCCCCCCCCACAGGCGTGGCTGCCGGC
>NC_030423.2:17500-62500 GCF_001660625.3 Ictalurus punctatus
ATATTAGAAAGCTCCAAAGTCCTATACGTGTGTTATTATCGGAAAGAGAGGGTTCTAATGTGTAAGTAGAAGAAAACCGTGTGCAAGTGGTTGCGAGATATTTGCATTCAAAGTTGTAAATGGAGCAGGCTCATGATTCTCTCTGTCTCGAATATAAAGTAATTTAGTGCTGCGCATAATTATCTTTTTCAGCGAATCACAATCCACTTTTTCACCTACCGTCTGTGAGACTTGTGTTTAGAAGAAAGGGTTTTGATGTGCAGTGCTTCTGATTTCAGTGGGTATCTTTTATCCATTTCCTTGTGTGTTTTCCACAAACACTAGTTCAGGGTGTGCCCTATGAAGGATGCCTGTCCAGATCTGGCCCAGGGTGACTCACCCTTAGAGGTGGGGCTTCGGTTTTTGCCCCCCCCCTTTGTAAAATTAGAGTACGGGTCAGGGTTCGAGTTAGGGTAAGCAAAAAGCTAATTATTATTTGTAGCGTTTATAATTATTCACAGCACCTTCTCAATATTTGCTACACAGGATCATGGTCCTTTTCCACATGCCAATTTTGAATGGAAATATGATGACGTTCTTCCTGATTAATTTGAATTAATTTCTCTGTAAATTGGCAGACAAATTGTTCCTGTAAACTTCTGAATTTATTCTGCTGCTACCATCATGAGTTACATCATCAATAACTACTTACTTACTTATTTACTTACTTACTTACTTACTGCTGATGAGTGGTTTGCATCTTGTGGTATGACCCCTATATTTCTTCTTCAAACAGTGGCTTGTGAGACCTTTACCCTCACCCTGTGGAGATCGTAAGTGATGTCACTATTGTTTTGGGGGTTTTCTTCACAGCTCTCATATTGTGTATGTCATAAGCTGCTGTTGTTGATTTCCATATGCAACCCTTTCAGTGTTTGTTGTTCAGTACACCAGTGGCTTCTTTCTTTGTCAGAACAGTCCAAATTGTTGTATTGGCTATGGCCAATGTTTGTGCAATATGTGATTGATTTCTCCTCTTTTCTCATCTTCAAATTGACTTGCTTTTCTCCCATGGACAGCTCTATTGTCTTCATGTTGGCTTATCCTTTTTAACAACAAATGCAGTTTTCACAGGTGAAACTAAAGACTACAACCAAGAGTAGCTTTTTAGAGCTATTTATCATTTAAACAATCAATCCAACAGACACACATGGGTAATAATAAACACCCCTTCAGTGTTAGAAAGTCACATATTCCAATATTAAACTGAGGTCCCATCCATGCTGCATGCCCGTTCCACTGCATTTGTCTCAGGTAATGCCAGGCACTACAAGAAGGGCAGACATGAGCTTTGAAGCCCCATAAGGGATGCCAAGAGACAATATAATACAGGCTGGAGTGTCACTACACCACCGCTGACACCTGGCGCATGTGGCAGAAATTGCAAAATATCACAGACTATCAAGGCAAGTACGCGATCATTGACAGCCACCTCACACCAATTCAGTTAATTCTATGCCCCACCATTCACAGTCTCATCTGTAGATGTGGCTAAGATTTTCAGGGAAATAAACCCATGAAAAACAGCTGGCGCAGACACCATCTCAATATCAGGCTGTGAAAACCCTCAATTTAATATGGTAGTATGTATTTAGTATTATTTATTAACATAAAATCTACCATGCAATATTACTGTACAGAGGGTTTTTTTTCAGTGTTCCTTTAGTCACAGCCAGAGGTAGTACTTTATTTAGATAAGGCTGCAAACAGTAGGGGGTGCCAAAGCCATTTAACAGCAATTCCAGATCAGAAATGGAAAGAATTTTTTTTGCCTAAGTAAGGTGAGAAACCTTACAAGGAAGAATTCCTTACAAGGAATTTGTCATTTGCTTTGTAGTAGATGTATAAGTTGTGGCAATAAGATGATGTTGGACTGGTCAGATTAAAATGATCAGGAACATGGGTCAGAGAGACCATGTGGAATAAGTCTGATCAAAATTACATTTAACTAAAATATTTCTCATTTCATGCTGAGCAATGTGGTGACATAAATAGCTTTAAGATAATACAATATACGGTTTTATATTTTGCAATGTGTGATTTCACATTGAGACACTGAATAACTCCACAACTGAAACTGAGGAAATGTCAGTGTTGGAGGAGTTACGCACACAATGCACCATGCTAAACTGGTGGTTATAAACTTCCATTACTTGTTAGCTGCATTTGGCTCATAGCTCCAGTGCAAAACTAAAGAAGCATGCAGTGTCAGGAACATTGACCTTTATTGGTGTTAAAAGAACAATTAAATGCCCACAATCACAGCAAAATGAGCAAAAGGAACACAGAACAAATCATTTCTTGTTCATGTGAAACCCATCCTGACAGCTTGGCCACAATGGAGAGAACTGAACAAAGGATCCATTAAGACTGGAAGTTGGTGAAGGTGAACTGTACCGATGTTATAAATACACTCTCCCATCCAAAAAATAACAAAAGCAGACTAAATAAAAAAGATCATCCACTCAGTAAGGTTAAAACACTTCAGGGCTTCTAAAGACACTCGTTTGTTTAGTGTTTCATCAGCCAGAGGAAGTGGAGCGACACAGAGATGGAACGTTGTATAATTTTACACAGAAAAGTGCTTCCTCCTTTAGAGAGCCTCTGCGCTGTCTCACACCTTTACACTGCACAGGTTCCCTAATAATGAAACTTTCACATTCAACCACATCCTCTTCTGTCCAGGTCCAATTAATTTATTTTTATGGATTTTATTTGTTTTCATGTATTATACTGAAATGTACCTGGTTAAATTGTTCTTTGGGCTCATACGGATTTTATTCTAGTTTGTGTATAATGTGTGTTGTGTTTTCTTTTTGTAAATGCATGGCCAAATTAAATTCTTTTAAAATAGAAATGAATAAAGAAATTATTCACTTTACATTTACACAAATTCTGCACAATAGTTCAAACATTATTTCGCCAATGAAAGAATCTTATTTATAGTGACTAATTAGTTACTCATTGGTCGCTATCAATCATTGGATTTTACCTTTGATTTCAGCAACAGGATGAATCATGTGATGGTCGTTATAGTGGCTACAACAGCTCAAGGTTTTACAGTAAAACATCCCAGTCAAATTGACAGTGTGGTTTAACATACAGTCCACAAGACCACAGCTTAATTTTAAGCTTTATTTGTAATTTTGTTAAAAATATTTCTATTGCATGTCTATTATAGAATTCTAGAATTACAAGATTAATTCTCATTACATTGCAGTATGATGTTATGAAATGCACAGTACTATAAAAGAGGCCTAACATACACTGCGTTTTTCTGATAAGGCAATCAGAGGAAGAAATGTTATTACTACTTCAGATCCAGTATAGACAAATAAATGTAAACATAATTTAAATTTTAAAAAAAAGAAGAAGAAGAAAGAAAGAAAGAAAATAAACTTTATAATAACTCCTCATTCATCACTGGAGCTCCTGAGGCAGTTTGCTGAAGTGGATGAATGAACCTCATTTCAACAGGTGAAAGTGTGTGTGATTTTACTGCACTGCACAGGTGTGAATATTTCAGGATAGATGCTGAATTTCTTTTTGATGCCAAAAATGTATACATAAAATTATAAATAAATGATTACTATTGAATTATTATAAACATTTTAGGCAAAAATAAAAGATCTACAGTGTCCCTTTACCAGTATCAGTCTCAAGTAAGTGTGTGGCCTAAAATCTAAAGGTGGAATTCAGTGTTAATTTTGTAAATGAATATTTAAATAAACATTTGTTAATGACATCCTTTCCATAACAGCAACAAAAATATACATAAATAATGATTAATTCTTCTACACAAACACAAACAAGACAAACATGCCAGAAACAATCACTTGGACAATGGGGAAAGTTTTCCTCCTGATCTTGGTGCAGTCATTTTGCAAAGGCGATTATACAACAGTCTTACTTTAGATGTGGCTATAAACATTTCTCCTCTAGGTATGTATGCTAAAAGTTTGTGTTTGCAGAAAACTGCTGTCATACTCCTTACATGCTATCACAGTCATTACATAAAATTACTAACCTTTTCAAATAGTCATATTTTAATAAAAAGTTTTAGGCAAAATAAAATCTACAATAAATGGCAAAATTCACACTGGTGGATCTGTACTTTATAAGTGATCTAGAAGAATATATAACTGCATATTTCACATGTAATACAGACTAATTTTTTATATGAAATAAGTGTTATTTACGCATGAACAATTTCACAATGCCTATTCATTACAACTCTCATACACTGTAGTAAAAAGCAAATTTCAAACAATACCCATGCCTCTACATTGGAGATGAAGGGACATTGTGGACATTTTATTCTTGGCTGAATATATGATCCATATTGTAAAAGAAACCAGCTGTTTGGATACTGTTTATGATTTTGATATAGGAAAAATGTCTAATAAAACCATTGCCATATTTCTTGTTTGAAACTCATACATCTGGCACTTATTACGCCTCTGGATCATTACTGTAAAAAAAATAATAACCTAAAGTCAACAGTCAAAACTCCAATACACTGGCAAAGCAGATGTGTACAGCTGTGTGGTTACATATTAAACATCTCTGATTATATAGAAATAAACAGAGAAATGAGTTGTTTCATGGTCCACAGTGTTGACGGACTTGCAGTATGGCTTTAGTTCAATCTGGAGTGAGGACTCTGTCATTTATACAAGATTTAATTTGAACTGTTAGAGTTTGGATTTTATGAATCAACATAAATATTTAGAATATTTACAGTAGAATTTTAATCATATTGTTCTAAAAAGTTTTCTGAAAAGTGTATTTCAGCCCAGGAGAATCTCTCTTCACACAACCCAACTCTGTTCTTTAATCACGTTTTTAACTCACACTTGCTGACTTCTGCTAACATGGCTAAGTCACTAGCTGAGTACAGTAGCATCATGTGAGATAAAACCCTAATCTGAACCTGGCTTGGAACTGTTTATTTTCACTCCTTTTTTGGAGGACAAGTTTATACTTTGTGAGCTGTATGACAGGAACATCCGGAAACAACTCTGATATCTTACCTCTTCAGTAACCACGGCAACCTTTAAACTTTAGTTATTACAGAATAGTAAGTGTTTAGTAAGTGCATGTTCACTCTATTCAGATGTTTGTTAGTTGAAAACAAAAGAGGATTATTTTTTCTACTAGTTTTACTGTAATTTCACTACAAAATAAACGTCTTCATACAAAAGTGTTATTTAAATTTGGATTATATTTTTCTTATCAACGATAGCTTTGGCAGCTGTAACATTAAGCAATTATCAGAAGTTTATTTTGTTAAATCTGTTTCATGTGAAAAGTGACAAACATGTTTATGATGTATGTGCTATGGTCACGGTTGCCAGATCTGCATCACAAAAGCTTTTTTTTAACTGTATCTTTAATGTTTTAACGTTGTTTATGTAAACCTCAGCAGTTGCTTGGTAAGATGCAAGAGAAATAAGAGGTTCTGATTCCTATATTATAACATGATTTCCTTCTGTCGTTTCAATTTAATTTCTTTACAAATCAACTTTTAATTTAAGATTTAATATAAGGATGTTTTATCACATGTTGAACCATGACCCTGCACAGGATAATGGAGTTACTGAAGATGAATGACTAAATTATAAGGATGTTTCTGTAGTACAGCTCCTAAACTCTACACTGATGTTGCATTGATCCCTCATCAAAAACCCTTAATGACTATTTAGATGGCTGACAAGGGGCTACAACCAAGGGGAAGTGGACAAGGGCACTTTAAAAAAAAAAAAAAAAAAAACTTTGCTCTGCAAAAAAAAAGACCAATTATTAATTCATCTTACTAATTAAAAGTCACATTGTGGTTGTGATAAAATGTGATTGCTTATTAATTTCATTAATAAAATTTATAGAGAACAAAATCCTCCAAAAGACCAACAAAAGAGTAAACTGTGGAATGTCATGACACACACACACACACACACACACACACACACACACACACACACAAACACTAACCCGTGCGCACACCTTAGTAGCAATTGCTCTGAGTGTGTGTGAGAGGTCTTGGGTGGAGGACAGGACTATGTTTCAAGTTGTTTTCTTTTGCTTTGTCATCTCCAATGGTCAAATTCTTCCCCTTCTCCTCCTTCATGAACAGATCTACCATCAGGATCTTCTCCTTGTGGATCTGAATGCTGATGTCTTTAGGGATGTCTGGGATGATCCAGTCTACAATGTCGCTCATCAGCATCACTACGTTCTGCACATGTGAAGGTTAGAGAAAGAGAAAGAGGGTCAACATCTAATATTTCTCCATATTTATCAGAATATTGACTCTACATTGACTGTTATTAATACCAAATCAAAGGCAGACTTTAAAACAACTTCATAATTATAGACACACTGTTAAAATAAATAAATGATACAAAAGGTTTAAAAAGTATCTCTCAAACTAGAAAAACTACTTTTAAAATATTATTTTCTCTCAAAATCATATATACCAGAATTATTGCCAACGTTACGGAGGATTTACCATTCATACAAATTGTTATCCTTCGGAAAAATAATTTTCCTAAAGTTGATTTAAAAAAAAAAAAATCTGTTCTTGCTTTTGATCTAATATGAGGTTATACACATTATAAAATTGCTTTATCATAAAATAAAAACTACCTTCGGGCACAATCAGGAATGTTATAAATAAGTTTCAGAATTGGATTCATGATCTTACACACGGCAAGCACACAGCCAGACCAACACAGTGATTAAAATGTCATTACATACATCATTGATTTTACTTATTTTTTCATGAAGGATGCCAATAATTCTGGACTTTTCACATATATGAAAACAAAAACTATGTTAAGATAAAGAAATATCCACATGTAGCTAAATGGTGTGTTTGTGGCCTCTGATACGCACACACAGACACACACACAGACCTGAAAGACGATGACGAAGGCGAGTCTGGCGGCTAAAACGGCCCAAAACTCTTTAGAGACCTGATACGGAGTTGATGACCATGGAGGTTCTCTGTAATCTTTATACCTACACACACACACACACACACACACACCTCTGTACTCATCACTTACTCACATTTTTGATGTTTATTAACAGTTATTAAGCTTAACATCTCATAAACTGGATTAAAATTAATGAGCCTTAAAAAATATGAATGAGTCTGAAAAAGTCTGAAGAAGCCTGAGTAAGTGAGAGTAGGCGTGACTAATTCCCCGGTTACCTGCAGATTTCCACCTGAAAGCCGGCATAGAGCGAGTCGACAGGCCCTGTGCCATTCTGGAAGTGACTGACATTGAAGTGTGAGAGCGTGTGATTAACGAAGCCATGCATGGAGCCATCAGCACTGTACGTGTACTGATACACCAGCCGGGGGACGAAGTCAGAGGTGAAGGAGATGACAAAGGCCTGAGACACATGCAAAACACATGAATCCCTGTTAATATACCACATTTGGATAATTTTACATTAAAATCCAATGAAGTTTTCCTGTCTCCTGATCTAAACCTCTTCTGTTTTTGACCACATCAGTATGCATGTGCAGAGGGACATAGGAATGTTGACTCATCATATTATCATGTCATGATTATGACACAATAAGGAACAGAAATGCTTTATTATTTCAGCAGTGGTTAAAGGCTCTGGGTTACTGATTAGAAGGTTGTGAGTTCAAGCCCCAGCACTGCCAAGCTACCCCTGTTGGGCCCTTGAGCAAGGCCCTTAATGCTCAATGGCTCAGTTGTATAAACGAGATAAATGTAAGTCATTATAACCTGGAGTGCCATTATTTTAGGCACAACTCTTAGTAAGGCTGTGTTAGTTCAGGTTTTCATTCAAATCCCTCTCAAGTGTTTTACTATTTGTGTAACAACATTAATGTATGGTTAAAAAAAGAAATATGATTACATATAAATGGTTAATGGTTATACCATGAATAAAATATGTATTGTGAAGTACAAACACTGAAATAAAGAACATGTAATAGTAAAAACACAAAAATAATCAGTTAACTAAATTTTATATATATATATATATATATATATATATATATATATATATATATATATATATATATATATATATGGGACATTCAGCGTATTTGAAATAAATCCTATCAGACAGTTAATGGTAAGCAAAGCTATCAAAGCAATTAAGAGCATTAAAATGCAATGGAAGGATTTTTTAAAATTGATTTTGTAAATAAGCTATTAACAATATTCAAACTAAAAAAAGATGTAATGTGCAGATTAAATACAGATCCTTTTTAAGATTATTGTAATATGTGTGTTAGTTTTTACTCTAGGTGCTTTTCTTCTCAGAAATAAATCCTGAAAGTTAGAATGTCATATTCAGACAATAACTGCTTTATACATTAAAAATAAAACCTGTGTCAAAAAGATTCATCCCCCAAAAAATGTTGTGCAAAGCAGTGTTCGAAAAAAATGACTTGGATTATTTAAGTAGGAAAGTTGGGCAGCATGACACTCGGCCAAAAATAGAACTAAATGCCGGAGTTCTGGCTCATGTAGAAAACATAAATAAAAGATAAGGTTACTGCAGATAAAATAATTGAAATTCCAAGTTCAGCATGTAATACAATTGGTAAGAAAAAAGGGAGAGTGAACACCTTCCAGTGAGATAAAATACCTTATATTATAGTAAATAAAATGTTCCAGACATAGTCAGATTAAAAATGACCAAGTTTGGTGTTTTATTCTGAAATGAGTCACAATAGGGGGAAAAAAAAGCCAAAACAGTTTTTAAAAGCCTCTAAAATGTACTCATTTGTAAAAAAACACAGAGTTATAAATGAAGGAAAATTAAAGCAGCTGTTTTCCTCACCCTGAATACAAAACGACAACAACAACAATAATAAAAAGAAGAACGTAAAGAATATTAACAAAAGTTGCCATATGTTCAGAAATAAAGTGGTAAAGCATCCAGCAAGAGTGTTAAAAAAATAAAAAATAAATATATATATATATATATATATATATATATATATATATATATATATATATATATATATATAATATATATATATATATATATATATATATATATATATATATATATATATATATACACATACATACATACATATACACCACCATGTTTATTTGAAGAAACCTAAACAGCTTTAATTGAAGAAACTTAAAATGCTTACATTGACAATAACTGCAATTTTGGCCACACCTCGGAGAATGTTGTACCAGATACCTGAAATCAAACAGTAGTACAAAGTGAAAAAAATACTCTTTTAGGAAACAATATCTACTAAAACTGTATTTTTCTGTCTTGTGTACTTCTGATACACCACTACAGCAGTATTTTTCATATGTAACTACTAGAGCTAACAGAGCTCTAATGATGTACTCTACTGGTACAGATAATCATGTCTGGAAAATTATGTATCCACGTTTGCTTTGTAGCTACAAATCTGCTACTGGACTTTTAAAATCCTCATACTGCCATACTGCAGTTAGATGCCATTTAACATCAGGAGGCTGTAAAGAAGACATGGTGGATTGGGAAATAATCGCACCAGCTATTTATTCTCATTCATATTAATTATTAAACTACTGGGGCTGACAAGTGAGTAATAATAATAATAATTAATACATCTGCTCACACACATTGTAAATTGTCATGTCCACCGTGGACCATCTCCCCCACCAGAGGGCACCCTCACTCAATTTCTTTTTGTCTGGCTTATTTACTGTGTTTGTACTCACCTGAGTTGTATTTCTCCTGTTTCTACTTACATTCTATAGTTTCTCCCATTAGTTGCTTAGGATTTGTTTCCCTTAGAAGTCTGTATCTCGTATGTTTTTCCTGTCATAGATTTTCTTGATTTTGGTTGGTTTTGCTAGATTTTAATTCTTTCCCTGCCTTTTTTTTGTTTGTTAGTTGTTTATTTAATAGAGCTTATCTGCACTTGCATCCACCTCCCTGGATTTGTTACAGAAATAAAAGCACACAGAAAACATTACATATAAAATAACTGCTACTAAAGTGTAAAGTTTCAATGAGTTTCATGCCACTGCTAAAAATGACATTAGTAAATACCAAATTAAACAAAACAGCCTAATTTCAGGATGAAATGTTCACATGGTAAGCTATACACACCAATGTCTTTTGCTCGCGCTGCCACAGGCCTCCGGATCTCTGCTACGAACTTTTTAGCATCAAGACGGATTTCAATGATGTTGTTGAGCAGAGCAAAAAGTGGCGCCAATGGAAATGACGCCACAAACAGTGTCACAAAACCAAACTGGATAACTGCACACAATAACAATAAATATTACACACAGTCACAAATGACAGCAGTTTATGGTCGCTGAACCAGTGAAGGTCTGTGTTGTGGATGTGGTGTTCCGAAAACAATGTGGGCTTTAGAAACTATTGAAGTCATTTTGAATGCAAGGCTGTCCTTTACGGGCAGGGCAGTATCCATCCCACTCTGGAAGGTGCTACTCTGATTTCTCAGAACAGGCCTAGTTAATCAGTGACAATCCAGAGCCAAAGCCATGGAGCAGACAAACAGGCTAATCTGACCCTCTGCTATCTGCCTTGAGTCATCACTCAGTTTCCAAAATAGTGAGACTGTCTGTTCCCCAAGCTAAACAAAAATGTATCTTTGATCTGAAGTTAGGTTTGCTAAATATTAGATCTCGGAAGGATAAGCAGTATGGAGGATGGATGGATGGATAGAAATATTAGATCTCTTACATATAAAGTATTACTGTTATAGTAATGAGAGATGTTATATACTGTGTTTAATGGAAACTTGGATGAGACCAAATTGATATGTAGCATTAAATGAAGCAATTGTTCCCTAATACAGTTTTATACATCACCCTCGTCTAACTGGCAGAGGAGGAGGCATCAAAGTTATATATAATGATAATCTAAGCATTCCACAAAAACATGGACATGAATTTAACTCAGTGGAACTAACATAACATTTATAGGCACACAAATTAAATCTACTCAATCAATTCACCTAATTATTATTTACAGACTGTATTCTGAATATGGTTAATCAGAACGTAACAGGACCCACTCATAATGCTTGATTTAACACCAACGTTTGGATTACATATAGAAAACAGTCACACTTCCATAGGCTGGAGCAGATCATTATCTCATCTCATTTAAAATAAGTCTTACTCATAATATATGCACCACACCATGCTACCACATCAAACAGATCAGGTCAGTGACTGTACAGTTTTAAAGGTACACTCAGGTTTCACTCAGGTTGATGGTGGAGTGGCTGCTTGTTTTATGTCTCAGGACACCCTCATCTCTGTCTTACCTTCTGGCTCTTGCTTTTAGTTTTACTGTCAAAGCTAGTCCTGTGTCACTGTAGAGTACATACCCTTAAACCACTACAGGACAAAAGCGTATATAATATTCTGTTCTCTCTCTCTCTCTCTCTCCCTCACATGCTACAGGATGTTCCTCCTGCAGCCTAATGAGATGCTGGTGATCCTGACTCCTTCGGCCCTTCTGACCTGCCTGATCCATCTTGATTCTCTACTTCCACTTGGAGCCTCCTTCACGAGAGCATCACTCATTGTTGCTGAGGATGGCCCACATGGCTAGTCTAAATGCCTGAATGCTGTGAGATTGCTGTGGATGGTACCGAACTGATACCTGAATATTGTTGTTGATGGTCTCACTTGGATAGCCAAAATTAACAGAAAATAAATAGATTATACCCAAGTCTCATTCATTGTTCAGTGAATAACTTAACTTGGATACTACACACACACACACACACACAAACACACACACACACACACACACACTCACTCATCTCCATGTACTCTGGTGTGAGGCCTGAAAATGGTTCAAGGAAAAAGTCGGTCTCATAGCGCTGCAGTGTTTTTTCTCGCTCCTCCTCCTGAAATGCACTGCGTTTTGACTTAATGTAGCGAATTAGCTTCTTCAATTTACTGTGGAGAAACACACATACACACACACACACACACACGCAACTGTATTTTTCCTTTTTTAATTAAACATACAAAATCAGGGTGATTTTGTCATGAATGTGTTTGATAAACTTCTACAAGTTTTCATTATAAAACAAACAAAAGATTTCTGTTTGTGCAAAAAAATATTTTGCATATTGCTTCATCTAAAAAATAACAACAATAATTGAATTACATACTGGCTACATTACATACAATGATTCTACTGTATTCTAATGTGTCCTAATTCTATTCTAAAATAATTCTATTGTAATGTAATTATAATGTGATATAATTATACTCCAGTATACCTTATATAATATGTGTAGAAGTGGGATCCATGAAACAGTGTGTGTGTGTGTGTGTGTGTGTGTGTGTGTGTGTGTGTGTGTGTGTGCGCGTGTGCGTGTGTACTCACGGAATGCCGATTTCAAATAGGTTGTTCTGAATTAGTTGTTTTCCCAACATGGTGATACTGAGCTGAATGCAGAGCTCCATCAGACAACCACCATGCGCACACTGCACACACACAAACAGACACACATTACTGCTCCTTTTGTGTCACTAGACAGTTGGTGTGTGTGTGTGTGTGTGTGTGTGTGTGTGTGTGTGTGTGTGTGTGTGTGTGTGTAATATGTTCACCTCCTCCATGCGGTAGGATTGAAAGACATAAATGTAGCTGCCAGGACGACCAACAAGCCTGCAGAATGACAGAAAAAAATGAACAGCATAATAATAATAATAATAATAATAATAATAATAAGTGGTAACAGCATGACACTCACCTCCCTCTGAAGAAGGCGATGTATATAATTGGAGTAAATGCATTAAAAAACTTTAGGATGAACGTTTTGAAGATCAGTCGTTCCTCAAAGCTTTTGTCCGTTTTTGGTACCTCTGAAAATGTAAACGTTAAACATTAAATGTAAACATAAGATTACACATGAACAGAAGAAAAATCTGGAACAGTGCTGGTTTATTTTCTATAACTGTGACCAAATAACATAACTAAAGTTCCAAATACAACATCCAAGATGGCACCACCCTACGGCAACATGCTATGCGCTGCTCCTTACAAATGTTTAGTTTATTTGTATGTCACGTTGTTGTTTTGTGCACTTTTTCCTCTGTGAATCATCTGCTCCTTCTATGCAGCATGAGCGTCTGTCTTTATTGGACATTGTCAAGACTTTTTCCAATTGCCTAAAACCTCTGGGAATACCACAAGACATCCTCCAAAATTCAGCAAATGCAACAAACAATGGTGCACACCTAAATGCGACATACAAATAAACTAAAAATTCTCTCAGGCCTCCAGAAGGAAAAGAGGGAGGTATAATGGCACCCTGGTGTGACTACACCAGCATCCTATCCAGCCCACTCTGCCTAGCATTCTGTTGGCTAACATCCAGTCTCTCGAAAACAAACTGGACAAACTTCACTGCCACATCTACTCAGAACATGAAACTGAGGGTATGCTGTGTGTTGTTTCATAGAAACTTTGCTATGGCCCAACATACCCGACTGTGCTACTAAACTGAGTGGCTGCTCCCTGCACGCTTGGACCTTAGTGTGGTCGATACCAGAAATGTAAAGGAGATGATTGGCTCTGTCACTGCACACAACCTTGGTTTACCAAGCACAGCCAACTGTCCATCTCACCTCACACTGCTAAACTGACTCACTCATGCAGGCTTCTCCTCTACAACATTAGGATGATCCAGCCATTTCTACCACAGAGGCCACTCAGGTGCTTGTTCATGGTCCTTGTCATCCCCTGTGCATCTGACCCCCTCAAATTAATCCAGAACGCAGCTGTTGCCAAATCACACCATTACTGTGCTCTCTTCACTGGCTTCCTGTAGCTGTCCACAACAGATTTAAAACAATGATACTTGCCTGCAAAGCCAAAAAATGAAACAGCACCCAACTACCTTAAAGCACTTTTCACACCCCACACTGCACCACACGCCCTCCATGAGGAAGCATTTTTTATAGAGACTACAAAGCACTTCTGTAAGTTGACATGAATAAGAGTAATGCTACATTGTTATTTGCACTTCTGGTTAGATGATAACTGCATTTCATTGGCTTTGTCCTGGTACACTCATATGCTGTTGTGAATTGTTGTAACAGTTTATGTCAAGTTCTATAGCAGTGCCATGGTAAACATGAGGGTGGGGCCACGGTGGGGACCGGGCAGGGACAGCAACAAGTGCCTTCATAAAGCAGGTGTCGATAACACAAGCATTTAAAAAATGCTACACAATATGAAAAGGATTCAAGAAGATGGAAAGAAATAACTGACGCCATTTGTTACTACATCGCGAAAGATATGGCTCCTATAAAGACAGTGGAGCACAGTTAGTTTAAACACCTTGGTAAAGCTCTCTGCCCAACATGTACAAAACATGTCATAAAAAGGTAGCTGCTGAACTGAAGTCTGCACTTTGCAGCCACATCTGATCTCTGCTCAAATAGGACCATAGTTTATATAGTTTAATAGTTTGTGTTTCCTTCAATTATTTTAAAATCAAAAAGATAAGAAATGCATGCTTTCATTAGAAAAAAATATCCCACCTTTAATAGTTGAACATATTTACAGTACAAACCTAGTCAGTAAACTATGAGGGCAAAAAAGAGACACCAAAATAATCATTCATTAACCGTAATAGTTATTAAATGTAAATGTAAAAGGTAAAATATTCAATTAAACGAGATTTTGGTCATATCGTCCAGCCCTAGTGCTTACAGTTGTGTACTTTAGTTAGCATGTGTTTTGTCATGTTTAGAACAGATGTTTTGACACACCTTGAGGTAACAGCATTTTAAAAAAGCAGTTTTGTCCAGGGTGTAATATTTAGATACAGATTTTACATATAGTAACATACAACATAAAACATGAGCTAAATGAGAGTGCATAAAAATCAGCATGTGACATGCTGCCATACCCATCATCACAATTACATGATGATACAGTAACAGTAAAATATTTTTACATCATTATATTTATAAATTAATATGTTTATATACTAATATATTTATATGGTAATACAGTACATGCAGTAATGAAGTGAAGGAGTGGCAACTGACCGAGTGTCGTTAGCCAGCGTGCTACGGCACCATACACCTCATCCAGGATGAGGATGACCACCAGGTTGATGATGGCTGCCGTGGCTTTGACAGTGAGACGAACATTAGAGCGTGTTGTCGGGTTTGAGCTCATGTGCAGCGCCCATGTGGTGGAAATTCGGTACAAAATCACACCAAACACGATAGCAAACGTCACCCCAATCTGTTTTACAGATAAAAATATTCATTTTCTTAAAGTTTTTTTTTACTCACTACAACTAAACACACAGCACTAATAAGCCATTGTTTTGTCAAACATCTGCACACCTTTGGCACAAAATGAGAACAAATAAATGCAAATTGTATTAATAAAACATGTAATGTTCAGTTTCACAGATGTTCCTTCATTATCCGTAATATATATTATATACACATGCACACACACAAACACACTCACTGTCCACTTTAATAGGAACACCTGTACACCTGTACTCGTGCAGTTATCTAATCAGCCAAACATTTAATCAGGTCAAGAGCTTCCGTTAATGTTCACATCAAACATTAGAATAGAGAAAAATTGTTAACTGTGACATGGTTGTTGGTGCCAGATATGCCATTTAAGTATTTCAATAACTGCTGATATTCTGGAACACAGAAAGCACGTTTGCATTGTGCTGCTGTCTGATTAGATAACTACATGAATAAAATTTAATTTCATTGTATTTTATTAGACTGAATTGAATATTCTCTAATATCTCGTGTCTATTTATTTTTTTTTTTTTACCTTTTTTACAGTCAAATGACACATAAAATTGACATTTCGTAGTAATTTTCACAATTTTAATTCACAAGAACACCCCTACATTTATCACACCTTCAAATCCATAAAATTAGAATCAGGTGTTGAAGATCGGGTGCCAGTGATTAGAACCTGCTTAGGGAGTGCAGGTGGAACCGGTCTTATTTATATCTCTCTCATATCTAGTGTCTGGTGTTCCCTTTGTTATTAAGGTGTGTGGTGTCATCATGCCAAGATCTAAAGGGTTCAGAAAATAGTTATGGATGCCCATGAGTCTGGTAAGGGATTTTAAAAAATCTCTAAATTATGAAATTCATCATCCAAGGAAAATCTGTAAGGAAAATCATCTACAGATGGCGCAGATTTCAAACGACTGCCGATTAGTCCACGACCGTCCGTCCCAGCAAATTCAGCCGAAGAGCAGACCGTCCGATGCAAAAAGAAGTCTCCAAGAACCAAGTGTGTGTGAAGGAGAGAGAGAGAAATAGACTCACCATTAAAAGCATCATCACTAAATTTGTCATATAAGCAGGACATCTGTCTTTACACGTCAGCTTCTCTTTCTCGGTCTGGAAAAGAAAATAATCCTCTTCACTCATTGTGTTTACACACAGAGAAAATAATCTGAATTAAATCATCTAAAGGTTTATGCTACATGAACTAATGCTTGTACAGTAACTAACTACATTTGACCTTTTTGGACTTTTTCTGTTCTTTCTTGAGGGATTTCTGCACAACTCTGAACTCATACTCGGCTCTCGGGTGATCCTGAAACAGGAGAAACACTGTGAGGCTTCTCTCTCTCTCTCTCTCTCTCTCTCTCTCTCACACACACACACACACACACACACACCCAACACAGGGTGAATAAGGAAGCTGAGTCAGCAGAATATATATATATATATATGTGTGTGTGTGTGTGTGTGTGTGTGTGTGTGCTCATGCATGCCAGTGTTTCAGAGTGTGTGACTTTAGAGGATTGTGTATTAGTGTTTTAGCATGGATCTTTGTTATTAATTAAGAAAGTGTTTGCGTTTGAGAGAAAGAGGCTGAACAAGCTAGAGGAAAAAGTCTGAGAGGGAAAAATGGACAGATCATTAAAAAGGTGTTAAAGCTGAAAATGTTTCAAACCTTCTGTGCTTCCTACACACACCAGCGGTGGAGAGGGACAAAATAAATTATTAAATTTATGTTTACCATTTACTACAGATTTCTATATAGATATTTATATAAAATAAATATAGATTATTATAGTAGCTAATATTCTATTCTAGACAATATAATATAATATTACAGTACTGTGAATTAATATTTCTATATTTATATATGTATACCTGTATATATTTCATGTAAGAGTGATGTAAATGGATAATTTTTAAGTTTTCGAGGCGTGATCTCACCTCCTCCTCCTCAAATCCTGTCAGGTCCCATTCATAGTTCAAACGCATCTGCCTCCGCTTCCAATGCTCCATGAAGAACGCAGCTAAAACGCACACACACACACACACACGCTAAAACCTACACCAAATGACCCTTTTTCTCAGAATAACTGCATTACCTCCTGCCTCTCTGACTGCAGTAGCTATCGCTTACAAGGTTGATTATAAAAAACTACTATTGGCCTATAAAGCACTGAATGGTCTCGCACCACAGTACCCAGGTGAACTTTTGGTCTTTTATGATCCTCCACGCCTACTTCCATCAGAAGGTGCAGGCTATTTGTTGGTACCTGGAATAGTGAAGGTTACAGCAGGGGGAAGAGCTTTCTCTTACAAAGCCTCACAGTTATGGAACAGCGTTCCAATTAGTGTTCGGAACTCAGACACAGTCTCAGTGTTTAAGTCCAGACTGAAAACATAATTGTTTACTCAAGCTCCTAGGTAAAGGGCAGATCTGGAGGGCTCATGTGTATATAGTGTTTTGGGATGTTTGGATGCTGTCATCCAACTTTCACACCTTCACCCAAGTTTGTTGATGGTGGAGTGACTGGCTGCATTATGTCCCAGGGCGTCCTCATGTCTGCATTACCTTCTGGCTCTCACTTTTTAGTTATGCTAGTATTGTCAGAGTGCCTGCTTACACTCTACACACAATGTACATTTTCTTTAACCATTACAGTAAAAGAGCAGACCTAATAATCTGTGTTGTCTTTCTATTCCGCCTTCCTCTATGGATTAACTTAACATTCCCCTATCCCTAACCCATTCCTAGGGGGTTAAAACCTAATTCTGGAGCATCGCTACATGGCAAATGTAATTCTGATTTTTTTTACAAAAGCACAAGCTTCCGAGTCCCATATAGCACCTATGTCTAAGCCAAATTTTGTAGTTGGACGTCAAAAAAGTATGACCCATGAAAACAGTACAAATTTTCAAAAGGAATAATAATAATTATTATTATTATTATTATTGTTATTATTGTTATTATTATTATTATTATTATTATTATTATTAAAGCTCAAAGCAGCATTTTCGGGTGCCAAGCACCCAGACTTGTTGAGCCGCACATTCACAGACGTGCTACAATTGTTGTCTAAGCACTTACATGAAAGCAGGGCCATAACATTAGGCGAAGAGATTGAAGAATGTTTTGTAATTTCACTCATGATGTGTAGGTTTTGGCCACAGCCAGTGGTGGAATTATCTGACTGTAGGAGGAAATGTCTAGATGAACAAATGGGCAGCAGGGTGGCATTGCTGCTGTGACCTATGGTAGTGATTGCTACTGCTCGGACATGAACTTTTTTTTTCTTCTTGCAATTTAATAAATATCGGTATAAAATAAAGGTATTTATGGGGTTTTTTTCCTCATCAGTCCAGGCATCTTTTCCCACTTTATACAAGTTTAGAGAGGTGATGTGAGCCAAAGTTGGTGAAGATTGGACTAATTTGGAGGAGGAGTAGCCAAAATGACACTTAGATGAAAGCATTTTAAGCATGTTATTGTAACTTTATACCAGTAAGTGGCGCTGGAACAAAATGAGGGTTGGCAGCATTTGGCCCAATTTTGGTCAGAATATTTCTTAGACCCTCCCCAATCAGCGTGCCAAATTTAACAACTTTTTACTTTTTTCTTTGAGCTGCAGAAGAAAATAAGAAGTATAAGAAGAAGAAGAAGAAGAAGAAGAAGAAGAAGAAGAAGAAGAAGAAGAAGAATACCCCCTAATATTTATTGCCCCCCTAATAAAAATGTGCATAACAGTGTGTTTGCTCAGTCAAACCAAATGAAGAAAAACACAGAGTCTTCTTCTTTCACCCAAACAGACTCCGCCTTCATTTGTTAACATTACTCTTTGGAGAAGGAGAAGCTCTATTTCTAAATGGGGCGAAGCTAAGTTCTAATGGCTCCATTGCACCATACAATTGCAAAGACTT
The DNA here is from genome assembly GCF_001660625.3 of Ictalurus punctatus. Taxonomy (NCBI): domain Eukaryota; kingdom Metazoa; phylum Chordata; class Actinopteri; order Siluriformes; family Ictaluridae; genus Ictalurus; species Ictalurus punctatus. The sequence continues at coordinate 36,760 of NC_030423.2, forward strand.
TTTAAGGTATAAAAACACGTTAAACTTTACACACTGCATCTATAAATACAAACATAGAATAATTATTTAAACTAATTGAAGGCTAGATTTACATGAAGGTGGAAATTAATGAGCAGAAATATTGGCATTTCTTATTACACCTTCTGCTGCAGGAAATAAAAATCCTAAAATTAGAGAGAAATTATCAATTATTAACTTTTTAATTCCAGACATGATCACATGTCAAGAGTAAATGATGAAAAGGAGCTAATTTAGACTCAGTCTTCATTACAATGCTGCATAATAATGATGCAAATTGTCACCTGGAACATGAAGAACATGAATAACATTTCCCTTCGAGCCTGAGTTCAAGTTTGTGCATAAAGTAAAAATTTAAATGTGTGTAAATCCAAGATTTATCCTAAATCTATGCTCATCTGAAAATGTGTGTGTATATATTATATATATATATATATATATATATATATATATATATATATATATATATATATATATATATATATATATATATATATATTTGTGTGTGTGTGTGTGTGTGAGTGTGTATGTTCTCACCCCACAGGGCCATGAAGATGGAGAAGAAGACGGTGGCTGGATTGTCGAACAGGTGACTGGCTCTTGCTGTTCCACACGCTGTGCTCAGATTCCAGAAACCACAAACTCCATCACATAGAGGACACATGGTGATGTTTCTCCGGCCATCACAGATCTCCATACTGACAGACAGACAGGCAGAGATGGTGACAGGGGGAGATGCAGAGAGACAGCCAGTTATAAGTTTTTTTTTGCAGACACTTTAAAAATGACCAATAATAATCACTAATAGAATGGATTAATTAGAAGGGGAAAAAACCTTAAATTAACTAAATAATAACAAAATAAAAATTCACCCTTTCAATGTAATATTTTTGTCTTGAAATGAATGCAAAAGAAACCCAAAACATATCCGAAGCAGGTGAGTGGACAGAGAAACTGAACTTTTTTTTTGTATGTGTGTGTGTGTGTGTGTGTGTGTGTGTGTGTGTGTGTGTGTGTGTGTGTGTGTCACCTTGCAAAGGCAATTATACAAAGAAATGACCTGAGATGCATTATTTATTGTAGACTCATTATCAGTGGAGCATTTAAAACAATTTGCACTGAACAGGCAGTTACAGGTGACTGCTTACTGAAAAGAAGTAAACACAACCGCTGTAGCAAACTCTTTTCAAATAACATTTTGAATCTCTGCACACTGCACTTTGTATCGTTATACATGTAACATAACTGCATATTTTGTACAGTACCATTTTTAGCACATTCCTGTAAATATTTAATTTATTTATTTAAATGCACAGTCTAAAGAGGAGTAGGCCAGGATTTCATTTCACTGCAAGTTACAGTGCTGTGAAAAAGTATTGCTGATTTCTTCTGTTTTTGTGTATATCTCGTACTAAATAGTTTTAGATCTTTAAACGAAATACAACATAACACAAAGGCAACCTGAGTAAACACACAATACAGTTTTTATTTACTTTTTATTGAAGCAAAAGGTTATCCAACACCTGTCACCCATGTGAAAAACTACTTGGTCTTTCACTTACTTCTAGGACTAGGACTAGGACTTACTCCTACACTTTGGATCATTGTCTTGCTGCAGAATCCAGTTGTGTTTGAGTTTCAACTTACGGACTGAAGACCGGACATTCTCCTTTAGGATTTTCTGGTAGAGAGCAGAATTCATGCTTCCCTCAATTACTGCAAGTTGTCCAGGCCCTGAAGAAGCAGAGCATCCCCACACCATCACAGTTCCTCCAGCATGCTTCACCATAGGTATGATGATCTTTTTGTGGAATACGTTGTTTGGTTTACATCAGATGTAACGGGACCCCTGTCTTCCAAACAGTTCCAGATCATGAAGGTGTGTTTTGGTGAAATTCAGACGAGTCTTAATGTTCTTCTGGGTTAGCAGTGGTTTTCACCTCGCCACTCTTCCATGGAGCCATTTTTGCCCAGTGTCTTTCTGATAGTGGAGTCATGAACAGTGACCTTTATTGATGCAAGAAAGGCCTGTAGGTCCTTTGATATTTTCCTTGGTTCTTTTGTGACTTCCTGCATGAGTAGTCGCTGTGCTCTTGGAGGAATTTTGGAAGGTCAACCACTTCAGGGAAGGTTCACTACTGTGCAGAGTTTTTCCATTTGGAGATAATTGATATTTTATATCATATAAACAGAACAGACTTTCAGGGAGAGGTGTGACTTACAGTTCTCCATGTAGTCTGAGATTCAGGATTTTCCCTTCATTATAATCAGATCCAAAGTAACTAGTAACTTACTACTTGAGTCTTCTTCTCATTGGATACTTATTACTTTTATTCAAGTTATTATTAACTGTATTACTTTTATGGTTAATTGAGTAATTATTTTTATAAGTAGTTTTACTTGTACTGGAGTACATTTTTTGGCCACTCGGCCCACCTCTGGCCCTCACAGTCCTCCATCTTGAACATCATTGAAAATCTGTGCGTAGATCTTAATCATGCTGTGCATGCAAGATGGTCCAAACTCTTTTATAACTAGAAATGTTCTGCAAGGAAGCGTGGGTGAAAATTCGTTCAACAAGAATAGAAAGATTCGTAGTTGACTGCCAGATATCAGACCACGTAAACACTTTTTGTAAAGGATGTATTGTTAAGTAGTGACTTATTAGGGTGTCCAAACTTTTTAACATGCAAAACTTAGACTGTTAAACTGCTACAGACAGGTGTAGATAGTTATAGGCTCAAAGATGGTTATAGATTCTTATAGGCTCTTATAGATGGTCATCATTGGACAGAACCTGGAGACGTTTGAGTCGGTGAGAAGTAGGAGGTCATTAAACAAACTGCTCTCCATTGTGGACAATCCACCTCACCCCCTTCATGACACACTACAAAGACAGCAAAGCTCATTTTCCAACAGACTCGTTCAGCGCCGCTATCATGAAGAATGTTTTAGGAAATCATTCTTACCTTTCACCATAACACTGTACAAAGAGCTCATCTCCGTGTGATAAGTGAACACACTACTGCAAAACCATCTGTACACACTGTTTATGTCATACCTATATTGTACATATTATTCAATGCACACCTGATTTTATTGCTCCGTTTTCTTTTATTTATTGCTATTACTCTTTTTGATAGTGTACATTACTTTATTTTATATTCAGTGTGTTTTTGTAGATCTGCAGTTCTGTTTCTCACTTTATTGTTATTCTTTATGCTGCTGTAACAACAATTTCCTTCACAGGATCAGTAATATCCATCCATCCATCCACTGTCATAAACTGTTATAAGCTCTTATAGTTGGTCAAAGTCTTTTGTAGGTTTTTATAGATGGTTGTAGATAGGCAATTAGAATGGTAAAGGTGATTCTAGACTGTTATATACAATTACAGGGCATTATACACATTTAGAAACTTTTAGAAAATAGTTTCTAAGTTACACTCTGTTATAGATGGTTATAAACTGTTATAGACAGTTGTACATGGCTATAGACAGTTATAATTGGTTATATATGGTGCACTGTGCATGTGTGTGTGCAAGTTTGTGTGTTTTCATTGTGTAACCCATGCAAAAGTGTTTTGTAATTGTTCTCTCTACCTGCCAAGTGTGTTTTTGCATTGAGGCAGTGTGAACTTGGCCGGGGTGTCCTGACTAATCGCACACACACACACACACACACACACACACACACACACACACACAGTTGCCATGTAAACAGTACGCGCTGCAGGAGGTTGGTGAGAGTGTGAATGACGGTCTGCTCACACAGAACAATAACGAGAAACATGTCTGTGTGCTAATGTGTTATTTTGAGACGTGACAATTGAAGCTCCCTGTTCATGTCAATTAGAGAGAGACTGAGACGGAAGAGAGAGCGCATGTGTGTAAGAGAAAGAGAGAGAGAGAGAGTGACTGAACACCAACACAGACACATGCTGACAAAATACAGACTCAGAGACACACTGACCATCGAGACGATCTGCTATAAGTACACACACACACACACACACACACACACACACACACACACATCCCTGTTTGTCTTCCGTTTGGTTTTTATTGGGCTTCTTTAAAATTGCCACTATTTGTATTAACGCTTAATTTCTATTCTCTCAACTCCAAGTTTCTATATGGACACTCAGTGTTATAACTAATATGTTTGTTAATTACAGTTCTTCTTGGCAACACATTGACAGCGAGACAGTGAGAGATTTGCTCAAATTCATGATTTAATTGTATGGCTCATAATCAGAGTAGAGTTCAGCCGGCAGTGTAGACTGAAGTAAGGAATAACTATAACAGACACAAGCCTGTTACTGGGCTGTGAAGTAAGTGTGTAATTTTCTACCACACTGCTAGGGGCACTAGAGTGCCTTAGTCATTGTATAAATAGTTGTGGTGTAGGAGAAGCACAGTACAAGATGTGGAGATGGAAACACTGTTTGTAGTTGTGCTGTCTCTACCCTGAGTCCTTGTTGAGAAACAACTGTTTTAACTCGAGTACTCTATGCCTGCTGGTTCTACAGGTCACTGGTTTAAACCCTCATATTATTACAAACACCAAATAGCCATAGGACAGTTATAGCTGTAATTGTGTAGTTATACTGTAATGACTAAAATTAACCCCAATCAAATTTTAAATGACCAAAAAGATAAATAAATCACCCAACGGAAAAAAATAGCCAAATCACAAAACAATCTTCAATGTAGTCTGGCCCTTAAACATGAATACACCTCAGCTCCATACCTCACTACTCTCTGAGGCAGAACGCTCAGAAAAGCCCTGATGATGTACAGACTCAGTGAACACAGTCTGGCCATAAAGAGGGGCACTGCAGACAGACCTGTCACACAGCAGAGCTGGAGCTACACTTCCTAACACACTGTTCTAAATAGACTGCAGGAGAGAGAGAGAAGGAGAGAGAGAGAAGGAGAGGCTGGTGAGGGAATGACTGTTTATCATGGATAAAACATAAATGATAACAGGAAATAACTTGTCTCTCAGATGTTCTGCATGAAACATAAAAAGGAAAGAACGATAGACAAAAAGAATAAAAAGAAACAGAATGACAGCACAGTCTGCACTATTACAACCCCAATTCCGAAAAAGTTCAGACAGTATGTAAAATGCTAATAAAAAAGGAGGAGTAAATGTGTAAAATGTACTTCGACTTGTATTTAAACAAAAAATATATAAAAGACGGGGTATTTGATGTTTTAACTAATCAACTGCATATTTTTTTTTAACGTAAACATTTATTTTGAAATTGATGCATGCAACACATTCCAAAAAAGTTGGGACGGGGCAATTTAGGACTAATAATTGTGTCGAATAGTGAAGGTTACAGCAGGGGGAAGAGCTTTCTCTTACAAAGCCCCACAGTTATGGAACAGTCTTCCAGTTAGTGTTCGGGACTCAGACACAGTCTCAGTGTTTAAGTCCAGGCTGAAGATGTATTTGTTTACTCAAGCTTTTAGTGAACAGTTTTGTTCTTAGGTAAAGGAGCAGATCTAGAAGACCACAGGTATACAGTGTTGTGGTGAACTGGGATGTTTGGATGCTGTCGCTTTCCCATTTTCACACCTTCACCCAGGTGTGTTGATGGTGGAGTGTCTGGTGGAGTGTCCCAGGGAGCCCTCATGTCTGTGTTCCCTTCTGGTTCTCCCTTTTAGTTATGATGTCATAGCTAGTCTTGCCGGAGTCCCTGCTTTTACTCACGCAAACTACACTGTCCTTAACCATTACAGGACAATAACCATACCTAATAATCTCTCTCTCTCTCTCTCTCTCTCTCTCTTTCCCTCTCTCTCTCTCTCACACTGTCGAGCTACACATGATACTCCTGAGATGCCAGTGATCTTGACCCCTTCTGCTATCCGGACCTGCCTGATCCATCCTGATGTCCTGATAGTTGGAGGTCACATGCTGCTGCTGAGGATGTCCCACATGGTGCAGACTAAAGATCATTGAGATTACTGAGGACGGTTCCACTTAAAAACCATAAAGATGCCTCTGGACCTCAGTTCATATGAACAGATATACTATGATAGCTTTAGCACAACAATTACCACAAACAGTTCTGCACTCGAGTCTCCATCAGTGATCAGTGGAGAAGTTCAACACAACAGACTTCATGTAGAAACTGTAATGAATTTCCTGGTTACACAACTGCACTATTTTAGCATGTAGTATCAGCACATTTACAGAAGGGGTGTATTTATTTATAATCACTTTATCCGGTGTCACCCAGATGAGGACTGGTTCCCTTTTGAGTCTGGTTCCTGCCTGGGAGTTTTTCCTCACCACCGTCGCCTCTGGCTGCTCATTAGTGATAAATTCATACATTTAAAATCTATATCCTGAATTTATATATTAATGTAACGCTGCTCTGAGACAATGTCCACTGTTAAACACGCTACACTAATAAAACTGAACTGAATTTAATTAGTGTTGGTGTTTAAGGCAAATAATTATATTAACACTGACCTGGGGATGTCGTCATCAACGGTAACACAGCCATACAGAAACACGAACACTCCCACCAGAGAGGCAGGAATCAGCATTTGAGTGTAAACTCCCAGCCAGGCAAAGTACAGACCGATCTTCTCCCCAAAGTACTTCCTGTAGGGAAAATGGCAGTCGGGTGTGGTTATGAATGAGACAGATCAGCGTGAATATTTTTGCATATATGAATGCTAATAAATTACTTTTTCTATACAGGAACTTAACAATTTTACCAGCACTCCTATCTAAAAACATAATATATAAATATAACAATTATGTTACAACTTTAATAATAATAAGAAGAAGAAGAGGAAGAAGAAGAAGAAAAATTATACTATAATTGTACTTTATTACCTGATCAGGCCAATGGGTTGGTATTTATAAAAAACACTGTAACTCGCCCACTCTTCATACAGCAGCTAAAATGCACACGCGCACGCACACACACGCACACACAGGCACACAGTAATTACAGAAAGTAAATTATTAGCATTATTACTGTTATTATATTACATATTTTACTGTTAATGGCCTTGTAATCTGTTTTATACAAAAAAAAGTAGGATGTGTACTTTCTTGTGCTATGTTTGTTTTTGTATTTGTCTCTCCTGTTGCTGAACATTGTATGACTTTTGGACCTATTGGAATCAATGCCTTTTGACTTGCATTCAGATGTCTCATCTTTTGTGAGGTTTTTAACCGTTCTGATCAAAGGAGCTGCAGTTCTATGCAGACAATTTAGATGCCGACATGAGAATCGAGCAGACGCACTGGTGCAGCTCAGATGCTGTGGCTTTCATGCTTCAACATACATCTAACTAAGCTCCATAAAGACTTTGCACTCTCTGCTGCTCTTTATTTCACTGAAACTTGGCTCAATGCTTGCACTCCAGACAGCGCACTGTACTGCAATTTCACCTCCATAGAGTGGATCGCGACACAGAGCTGTCCAAGATGACACAGGATGGTGCAATCTGTTTTTTATATTAATGAATGTTGGTGTAGTGATGTCACAGTAATAAGGAAGTACTGCTAACAATACCTGGAATCTCTTTACATTAACTGTAAATCATTTAATTCACTGTAGGAGTTTGTCTCAGGATTGCCCATGTGAAGCTCAAAGGTGCTCAGCTGATCAGATAAATGTGGAGGAACAACAACTAGAGTCCTTTCTTAATATTTTCTGGGTTTTTAACAGTATACATCTCAGCCTGATACATTTCCCACTAGGTAAAGCAATACACAGGACCACTGTTACTCTGTATTAAAGGATTGTTCTGTTCTCCATTCTGCTTTGGGATGCTCTGATTACTCCTTCAACCATCTTATTCCAACCTATGGGCAGAAACTAAAATCTGCTAAGCCTGTAGTCAGCACCAGCAATAAATGGACCGGGGCAAGGACAGGCTACAGACCTGTTTTGAATGGACTGTTTCTGAACTTGCCAGAACCAGTCTGGACAGGTTTACTGACATCAACTTTTGTGAGAGCGCACACAATGACAAACCATGATTCACTGGATTCACTCAGAAAGCTCAGTCAGTCCAAGGTCTGTAAGAGTGTGGACAGGAGTCCGTAAAACCAAGTACAGAATGCACTGAGTAGGGGAAAAAGAACAGCCAGTAAAACCTTCTCTGAGAAATCTGAAGGAGAAATTCTCAGTCATGGAACCTGCATCAGTGTGGAAGGGCCTTCGGTGCATCATCAAATGCAATACGTCATACCCCCACCTTCAACTGGCCAAGGACCTGAACAATTTCTACTGCATATTTGAAAAGACCAGGCCCTCTCCCCCACAACACATATTAGAACTCCTTCCCTCCAGCAGGTGCTTCAGATCAATGTGCTTCAAAAACACAAAGCTTCTTTCATGCAACTAGACATGAATACTGATCTTCCTTATAAACATGATGACTGTGCTACTGACAGTGCAAGAGATGTATATAGTGTCCACTTATATGTATATAGTGTCCAGTTCATAGCAATGTGTCCCATATCATATTTTTATGTTATTGTAAAGTTTAATGTCTGTAAGGACAATGAGAGTTCAGTGTTCAGTGAAATTCCTTGTATACTCTAGTGTCCTTGGCCAGTAAGGCACAATTTATTTGATAAAGCAAAAATAATAAAATCAACACAGTCAATATCAATATTATTCATTACCTCAAATGACCAATAATATTCAATACATCAAGATTCACTGATAACACACTAATATGAACCACCTATAATGTCTAGTAAATAAGTAATATAAATTATTTAGGGAATTAATGTGTGTGTGTGTGTGTGTGTGTGTGTGTGTGTGTGTGTGTGTGTGTGTGTGTGCGCACGGACTTTCATTGCTCACCTTCCTGTCATTTGGTTGTGCATTCTCTCCATCTATATCACCCTGTGAGGAAACACAAACTGAGACATGAACCTTACACAAACACACACACACACACACACACACACACACACACACACACACACACACACACACACGTGTGATTAACTAATCAAACTAAGGTTTGTCTCTTCCTTTTGTCTGTTTGTGTTTCTATATAAAAGTGCAAAATAGTGGGCGGAGTCAATGCCAATTAGTTGAATTGATCACCTGCAGTGTGATTTACTTCTTCAATTCAGGAACACAGACTGTAAATTAATACCACGGAATTTCAGAGAATTAATTTGTGTAAATCTGTTACTGACATTCAGAGACGAAATTATTTATTCATTTTATTTACACACACGTGTGCGCGCACACAAGATATTTATCAGATTAAGTGTTTGTGCATCAGACTCACATCGTGTAGTGGATATGCAGCCAGATATGCACCGCTGCCCAACAGACTCGTTATTCCTAAAAAAAATCAGTCACACACATTCTTTACTCAGCCATTGCAGTAGTGAGGTAAACATTTTTAACACAGCATGTAACAGTAAAGCACTGTCTATGTTACAGTCTAACTGACGAGCAGATGCTCTCACCCATACTGAACTTCGACTTTGTGCATTTTGTCCTCTTCAAAACCTCAAACACCTGCAACAAGGCAGAACAAATTAACATTTAAAATTTAAAAAATTACATTCAAGGCTTTTACACATTTTCAAAATTCTATTTTTTTGTCCGTATCGGAAATGACATTTTCATGTTACAATAATTACGTATTTATTTTTTCTGAGTTTTCTAAAACAAGATGTTAATATGAGATGTTAATATAATAATCATATGACATAAATGGGACAGTTTGAAAAAAAATTCTGTTAAACGTCTAAGTATAAAAATGTGATTAATATTGTGAACATGTCAAAAAAAACGCAGCGTTTTGTGGATATAAAACAATAATCAGTCTGTGAGGCAAGTACTTACTATTGAACTTCTGGTCTTGCTGTCGAAAAACGAATCCCTGTCCAACAAATCAAACCTGTAAAAAAGTTAAGGTACTTTTATTGTGCTTTTAAAAGTGGTCATACTATTAAATTAACTATTTTAAATTATTGAGTTATGTACAGTCCGGCCCATAAGTATTTGGACATTTCTTTAATACTTGGATGCAAATCCTTTGCAGGTAATGACTGCCTGAAGTCTGGAACCCATGGACCACCAAATGCTGAGGTTCCTCTCTTGAGATGCTGTACCAGGTCTTTACTGCCGCTGTCTTCAGTTTCTGCTGGTTTGTGGTTCTTTCTGCCTTCAGTTTTGTCTTCAGTAAGTGAGAAGCAGCTCAATTGGGTTGAGGTCATCGGCTATTTAAGAACATTTAATTTATTTTCTTTAAGAAGCTCTTGGGTTGCTTTCGCAGTTTGTTTTGGATCGTTATCCATCTGTACTGTGAAGCTCCGTCCTGTCAGTTTTGCAGCATTTGCTTCTATCTGCAGTCACATCATCAATAAACACCAGTGACCCAGTTCCCCGGCAGCCGTACATCCCCATGCCATAACACTGCCTTTCTTTTTATATATAGATGCATGAGTGAACAATTGACTTACCGTCCAATAATATAGTTGGGCTGTAGGCCAGCAGACTCAAATAAAGGAGCCACGAGAGGTAAATCAAATGGTTCACAGTAGCTCAGTCAAATATGCTTATTTACCAATTAGCAATGTGCTCGAGTTTTAAATTGTCTGATCACAGGCCACAGATATTCGCAGGTCCTTTACTCGTAATCTATTTTCACGTGTTGTTTGTTTTCATTTATGATCCAGTCGAGGCTTATTTTAAAAATATTTTTCAGGATGTTGGAATCGGACTAAAAGGTTGCTAGCCCATGGTTCTCTTGCACACCTGAGTGGTGTGGTGGAGGCACGTGCTTAGCACGACCTGGTCTGAAAGCATTGATTGACTCATAACAGATGGGGCTCCTTGCACAACTGCAAAAAACAAAACACTTGGTCAAGGTTATGGTGATCAGTCCCGAGCCCCTTCCTCCACCATGTTTGACAAATGATGTGGTATGATTTGCATCATGAGCCCTTCTCAATACTCTTCTCTTCCCATCATTCTGGTACAAGTTCATCTTGCATCAGATCTGGTCAGGCTTTTTTTTTTTTTTTTTTACATGTTTTCTAGCAAAGTCTAATCCGGCCTTTCTGTTCTTAAGAGTTACCAGAGGTTTGCATCTTAAGGTAAACCGTCTATACTTACATTCATGAAGGTGTCTCTTGATTGTAGACTTTGACAATGACACTCCTACCTCCTCCAGAGTGTTCTTGACTTGGCTAGATGTTCTGTAGGGGGTTTTCTTCACCAAGGAAAGAATTCTGTGATCATCCCCTTTAATTGTCTTCCGTGGTCTTCCAGGTATTTTGGTGTTGCTGAGCTCGTCAGTGCGTTCCTTTCCTTCATTTTAAGAATGTACCAAATTGTTGATTTGCCACGCCTAATGTTTCTGCTCTCTCTCTCTGATAGGTTGGTTTTGTTTTTGAGCCTAATGATGGCCTCCTTCACTTACATCGACACTTCTTTGGATTGTATATTGAGAGTTCCAATGACCAGCTACCAAATGCCAATTCAACATTGGAATCAACTATAGACATTTTATCTCCTTAGTCATGAAATAATTAGGAAACAGGCCACACCTGTCCATGAAACTGCTTATCGGTCGATTGTCCAATTACTTTTGAGCCTGTGAAAATGGAGGGACTCTGTAAAAATGGCTGTAATTTATAAATGCAATGTTTTTGTTAAAGCCCTTGACTTAAACTACAAGTCTACACTTCAATCACATCTTGATTGCTTCATTTCAGATCCATTGTGGTGGTGTACATTACAAAAACTGTCACTGTTTAAATATTTATGGACCCGACTGTATGACAGAAAGATGAGGAACTGTCTCTCAAATCGAATCTTTTTGAAACAGCAAACTGACAGAAAATGAGGAAATCTGACTCACAGGATTTTATCCTGTTCTGGTAAGTGACGTGTGAAGATCGTTGCTCTGATAAAGCAGAGAGACATGCAATGGTGTGTTTAAGGTTTCACTCACAGGTGCTGTTTCTCTCTGGCGAACGGGTATGAGAGGTGCTTCACATTCTCTATCCGGTTCTCCTCCACGTTCGGGTGTAGAGGATCCGTCACTTTATAAATGAATGCATTGATTTTCTCCATGACGCTTCCACTGTGCTTCACCTCATACACCTTAAACACAGTTTACAACTTTACCTGCTCTGCATGGGTTTATTACTATCATATTACACAGATGAAATGAAAGGACAAAGGAGTAATAAAGTGATGACATCATTGTAAAAATGCAGGAGTGTTTCATTTTTAAAAATGACCTTTTTTGTTGGCATCTTGAGCTTCATGAACTCTGCTTCTCGACAAAGAACATGCCATGGAGCATGAATCTTCACAAAGCCCACGCCAGGGGTTTTAGTCTGAAATAGAACACAAAACCAACAATAAAACACTTCACTATAACAATCTTGCAAACTCAAACTCAGATGAATCTTTCTGATATTTCATTGTAATTTAGTTCATTTTAATGTGTACCTGGAAAAATTGTTAAAACACAACAGATATTGATTATTTTGTGAACTCTAATCTTTGCCGGTCACGGAGTCATTTCACTCTGTTCAGAAAAAAATATTTCTTTTGGATTCAATCGGTTGCACTTTTGGTTCCCTGAAATTGTTCCCTAAATTCTACTGATTTATTTCCAAAACAACTGAAAATGGCTAATAATCATATTTACTATTTTAATTAGAACACGTTTGTTTATTTGTATGAAGCATGAAGGAAAGGTTCAGCACAGTTCATTCACTCTGATTCATGACGGAATCAGTCAGAGTTTTGTCCATCAAGTGTACTTCTGGTTTGTAATGTCAGCAGAGACCAGTGTCAATCATATTATAAGGAAGGACTGAAGTATTAATTATTAGCTTGGGTGTTCTTACACAAACACAAAACACACACAGATTAAAATTTGCTTATCATTTTATGTGTGATATACAAAGCAGTGTGATGTTCACTGTTTCAGAGAATTAGACTTAATCACAGGGTAAAGACATAACCCTTTATTTTACAAACATTTATTTCCTCTTGGATTAAGTTTGTGTTCCTGCTGGTAGGAGAACTTGTGCAAACATCTGGAAAGAAAGAATTACGTGATTTAACCTGAACGTCTGAGTGCGCAGCTAAGTGCAGTGTGTGTGATGAGGAAAAATGTCGGAAAATCAGAATGTTTGAAAACGGCAGTAAAATTAAATCCCTCTGTGTTGGTGAAAATTACAACAAATCGACTCTGATAAGAAATGTTTTTATTCAGAATAAATATCACTCACTTCTGTGACTGAAACACAAAACAGTTCAGTTTCAGCAAATTACTGGCATGTTAGAGCTTCTCTCTCTCTCTCTCTCAAACACACACACACACACACACCGACCCCCCCACGGCCCCAGTTCTGAGGCGATCAAAGCAGCATGAAGAACACACAAGGAACTCAATCCCAGCATGCCGAGTGACGCCAAGCCTTTACACCACTGATATACATAGCTAAAGTCCAAATGATCCCGTGAACAGCTGCTATCCTGCTAGTATCAGCACAGTAACTGACTCTGTGTGTGTGTGTGTGTGTGTGTGTGTGTGTGTGTGTGTGTGTGTGTGTGTGTGTGTGTGTGTGTGTGTGTGTGTGTGAGAGAGCATGTGTGTATAGCAACATGCACATGTATAGATATAATCTCACACACAAAACAATACACAAAGGGAGAACATGCAAACTCCCTGCACATAGGGCAGAGGCGTGTAGCTATAATATCATCAATAAAATAAAAATAATATATCGGTTTATTTTCAAATCTTAGCTAAACACATTTCATATTTACAGTTGAGAGAATCTGAATTACAGAATTATAGAATGAACAGGCTTGGGGAGAGTACTGGTGTGGTGTGGTGTACTGGTGTACCAGTCCTGGTGTGGTGGTGTAGTGTACTGGTGTAGTGTACTGGTGTGGTGGTGTAGTGTACTGGTGTAGTGTACTGGTGTGGTGTGTATACAGGTTTGGGGAGAAACGGAATACATGTGATGGTGTTATGTAATCAGGATAAAAATGCTGGGGACTGTAATCTATTACAATTACATGAAAAAACAAAGTAATCCGATTACAGGTAGATTTAGTAAAAAATGGGAATATTATCAGGATTACACTTTTATTCATTTAAAACCAAAGAAATGAATCTTTAGACAGAACACAATACAGACAGCTGTTTGGTTATAGTTCTGGTTCTCTCTCTCCAGTTGTGACTCACGTGAACAACCTCCTGGTGCAGCGCTAATACATTTTACACAACGTTAATTTGGTAGGGAACACAAATTGTTCTCTGAAATGTTTTTGTTAGCATACGTCCTCTTTTACATGCCCTCTTTCCCCCTGGACACGCCCTCTTTTTCAGACCTTATATAAGTGTCTAAATTCGGGTTTAGTTTCATTATGATGAGTTTATGGTCCAATACTACATCATGTGTGAGCATGTCTGCATTGTTTTAACCGCTCTCTGTAAGTCCCACCTCCTCGCACACCGATTGGTCGATTATAAAAGACTCGCAGCAACTAGTGGCCAAATTCCTGCCTCTCAGCCGTTCTCCTCTCAGCTAGCACGTGAAGGTGAAGCGATGTGTTCAGGTGTTAAACAGTTACTCGACAATAGCAGCGAATGAAGCAGTCCCGAGTCGAAACAACGCCCATGACCATATAAGGTCATTTTTTATTTAATCTCATCACACTGCTTCGTATTACATGACTATTCAAATGTATAAATGATGCAGAAGGTTCACTCACGGCATCTAATATTTTATTCCATTAACATTCAAAAGAATGAAGGAAAAAATGTCAAACGTGGGCAGAGTGAAACATTTTATTTATGAATATTTATGTGATAGTGTGTCTTTTTCACTGTATTAAAGTCTGCATTCATAGTAACATAGTAACACTGTTTTCAAGTAATTTATTGAACACCCCCCCCCCCCCCCCCCCCCCACCACCACCACCACCACCACCCAAAAAAAGGTGTCCTCTTTTTGGAAAAGCAGAATATGGTCACAATCCAAAAATGATCGGATTACATTACTTTTATATAGTGAGACTTGGATTATATTACTGATGAAACTTCCCAACCCTGAGAAGTAAAGAATTAAAGCTAGCTAACTTCATTCATAAAACTTAGTTTTTATCTCCTGCTGTGAAACTGAGCTGATATTTTCAGTAACTTGTTACATTACAGATATTTCTGAATTACTGCTTGGCCTTTTTACAGGAATAACGCTAAATATTTAAATTGGCGTATTTATTAAACTAATAATTATACATTTGTGTTCAGTGATGTCACATCCTGTCAGAGCTTCTTTTACATCACTGCTTGTAAGATGATCAGAATTAGTAAAAGTGGTCTAACTTCATTTCACCCAATAACAGTCTGAAATAAGACAAACGTATTGAAAGAAGTAAATGTGTCAATTAGGGGTGCCAGAACTTCTTGGTGCACTCGGGGCTCCATTTTGTTGGCAATATGTCACACAAACTTCTGGTCAAACCAGCAAATAAGTAGAGGTCAAAGGTCACATGTATTTTTAGGTGGAGGTTTTTTTTTTTAGCTTAAAGTGTAAGATTCAAAATACATCTTTTTTACAGCCTTATTGCATGAGCTGAGCACCACTCGCACACTCATCACTCGCACACTCACTCGCACTCACGTCTTCGTCCCTCTCCAGCTCAAGCCCCATTTCCCGCAGGTTGATCTCGAACTCCTCGCGCCGGAAGCGCTTGTCATCATCATGGTGATCGGTGACGCCCGGTTCAGGGTCACGTGCCCGGCGCATGCTGCGCATGAGCGCGTTGTCCGTGAGACGGGACGAGTGACGACGCGAGCTGCCTGGCTTTTTGATCTGGTAGGTGAGGACGTAATCCACGCGCCGCACTCCATCGTTGAAGTACTGACCGAAACGACAGCGCGAGCTTTCATCTGGAGTCAGAGAATTCAGCAGCTGCAGATAGAGAACAGGCACAGACATCACTGTGTATGTGTGTGTGTGTGTGTGTGTGTGTGTGTGTGTGAGAGAGAGAGAAACATGTTTCATTTCATTAGAATTATAACTTTATAATCATTATTTCCATCTGTTCCCAAACTCAGTGAGGAGTTTGTTAATTAATCACATGACCACATGATCCGATTTATGTTCGGTGACATGGTGCTGAAACTGAGAGGACAGAGTTGAGAGTTTTCTGATGATATATTCTGTGTTAACATGTTTACATTTTTCTTCACTCAGAATCTGAATAAATGCACATGGTGAAAAACATGGTGTAAGGAAATCAGTTTTCTTCTCACACCAGCCATTTATTTGGAAAAATACAATGTACGTTTTATATAATAAATATTCAATATTTAAATCATAAAAACTTTCCTAAATTAAATTGGCTTAATAGTTGCAATAAATAATGAGTTGAACAGCGGAGTGAAGAGCAGCAGCACATCAGAGAACCTCCAGTCTAACCTGGTGCAGATAAGAGAACATTGTGTAGTGACAGGTTTTATTCCACTCTGTGTTTGGGTTCAGCTGCATGTTTCACACCACAGTCCAACGTTATCAACTGGAGAAACAAAACCAGTGAAAAGTGTATCAAACCACCTGACCTCACAGATCTGTTGTTATGCATACACATACACACACCTGTGCTATATCTATATCTATCTATCTATATATATCTATAAAATAACATACAAATCCAATTAAAATCCTAAATGAACAAACCATTCCTGAACACAGTGGAAGATCATGTGACTGTAAGGAGTTGGATCACAGCTGTGACATCACACACAGAAACTTTAGAATGTAAAAAAAAAAATCTAGGGTTAGGATTTCAAATTGTGTCCCTTCGTAACTTCTTTCTTCTTTAATCTCTGCTTCATGTACAAGAGTATCATGTGACCCTTGGCACTCAAAAGGTCGTAGCTTATCCGGTTAGTTCAGCTTAAAGATGAGTGATGCTGCTTGTGAGTCCTCCTCAGAGCTTCTTAATTCATGCGTTTGAAGTAGTATATACATGTAATATATACATACACGTGTGCAGAGAGAAATGCCCATTGTCCTTTCCTTAATTACAACTAGAACAAACCCAAAGAACCAAACTGACAATGGAAAAAGGAAGTGTACCAACACACTGATTTCCATCAACTGTCAGTACGTCGATTCACCCACTCTGATTTCCAATAGAAACTTTGCCTCCTGTCACTTTCAGTCACCAGCTTTTATATAAAGAATAACTTTTAGCCATTTTAAACAGTGCCACAGGCACTTCGTTTACCGTCTGGAAACAGGAAGCAGGAAATGAACTAGTAGGACATGGATAAGCATTTACATTTATGGCATTCCGTAGACACCCTTATCCAGAGCAACTTACAATTATCCCTTCTTTTTAATATACAACTGAGCAATTGAGGGTAAGGGCCTTGCTCAAGGGCCCAGTAGTGGCAGTTTGGTGGTGCTGGGATTTAAACTCACGACCTTCAGATCAGTCCAACGTCCTAATCATTGACCTAACACTTCCCAATAAGCTTCTGCTTATTGTTATGAGATAGAGGGATTGTGGGATTGAGCAATCAAGAATCTCTCCAAGTCAAAGATAATGAAGGCTAATGAGATAGAGAAGTCCAACAACAAGGAGATAAATTTGGATAATGTTTGCAAATTTAACTCCAGTGTTAATCCATTACAAAGAGCAACAATCATGACAAATACCAAACACGATCATGCCATGTCTCAACCACTTTCACTGAAACATATTTCTCTTTAAAAGTGTATTACAGTAAAACCCGAGTGCCTGCGCACACAGTTTACACATTTCTTCACTAAAATTGTTAAATAAACTCAACTGTCAGTCAACTGTTCCTAAAACCTGCTTAAAACCCTGTTTAGCTTAAAACCCTGTTTAGCTTAAAACCCTGTTTAGCTTAAAACCCTGTTTAGCTTAAAGGTATTTTTATCTGCAGTGTAAATGCTACACAATGTGCTTGTCTTAAAGGAGGAATAAACAGCAGTTCTCCCGTCTGTTCTGCATGAGAGGAACGATATGCATGCAGCAACACAGGCAAAATGAATGGGTTTGATATTTATCAGATCCGTCTAAACGTCCTGGCTGAAACATAAACCAGCACCATCAGCGTCACACTCACTTGAAATTTGCCATGAAAAATCACATCCTTTAAGAAATGTCTTGTCTTGGCAGAGTTCCTCTGTTCCTCAGCCATTTTCACTTCATCTCCTGCTTTGAGATGCTCCATGTCCATGTGCTGCTATTAACCCAATGTCTATTAAGACACACATACACACACTTGATGTCATACAGCGAGTCTAAATTCTCTGCCTGCTACTTGAGAAGAGTGAGAGACGCCAGGAGCTAATATTAGAAAAAACTATAAAGCTTAATGTCCAGATCTTCAAAGCACTCTCTCATTACCGCTAACACACACAGTCCAGCAAACACGCACACACTCACAAATCAGTTTAAGCCCAAACACACGACCGGAACGAGTTCTTGAGATGTTTCTTTAGCATTTAGAGCAGCAGGTTAACAGAGAATGACAGGAAACACAGCCGAGTTTAAGCAGAACAGTGTGTTAATATCATCTGTCACTGTGAAAATACACATTCATTCATCCACAAAACCTTTCATTCTCCTTGTGTACACTTGAGACGTTCGTGTACTGTCACTTCAGCAAGATAAACACCTCTACAAAACACAATACACACTTATAACAGTGCAAATTATAATTGACGGATTACTTCATGAAGCCTTTCCCTGTTCCAAGGTTAGCTAAAACCAACAAAAAGACCATCAGTATAGACAAACACATGGATTTATTATTTTAACCTGGACGTATATAATCAATATGTTATACCTGTATAAATAAAAATAAATACTGCTATATTCACATGTGATAATGGACTTGTATGTAGACACTGATGTGACTTCTGCTAAAACATCCGTCTACGAGGGGAAGCTGGAAGCATCTGCATTTGATCTTTATCTCCACTTTTTAACCCTCCACATTCTCCTTCACCCTCCTTTCTGACTGCTGATGAATTGGTCACTTTCTTCCAAAATCTGACAATCCCCCCGCCTTCTATCTCCTTAACACATTTTTCATCTCTTTCTAGAGAAGAAAACCTGCAGATTATATTTTCCAGCAATCCCATCACCTGCCCTCTGGATCCCATCCCTTCCACAATGCTTCAAACAATCCTACAAGATCCCTGCTTTTTTTCCCTCTTCCCTCATAGACAACTCCATATCTCCAATCTTGTCATGTACTAACTGCCTTCAGCAAGAAGATCATCCTGAAGAAACACACTTTAAATATATTACACATCAGTAACTACCAGGATCACTTCTCTCTTTTCTTTCTAAACCTGTTTAATGTACAGTATACAATCAGTTGTCTCTGTATGTTACCCAGAACAACCTCCAATATCCTAACCAGTCTGTCCTGGCACACTCCACAGAAACTGCCCTTGTGGCATTACTGAGACACTTCATTCTGTTGAATCAATTAAACAGTCATCGGTCTAGATCAGCAGCATTCAGCACGGTCACTTAAGACTTTTCTCATCATCCTCTTGGAATTTGTGTCTCTTCTGTTGTTCCTCTATACCTGCGCTCTCAGTGAGGTCATGGGTTTTCTTATATGGGTTTTTATACCACTGAGTATACTCAACTCATGCTCTCCTTTCCTGCCTAACTCATGTTTCTGCTTGGATTCCATCATGTTTGCAGACACCTGATGAATGGCAGCTAAAACTGAGCAAGACTGAGATGCCGTATAACCCCTGCAACTGATCCAGAATGCAGCTGCACCACAAGTTCTCCTACTCACCCCATAGCTGTGCTCCCTCCACTGACTTCCTGTACCTGCTGCATCAGATTTAAAACACTGATGCTCACCTTCAAAACTAAAAATAAACCAATGCTCACCTACCTTAAAGCACTTATCACACCCCACACTGCACCACACTCATTTCCAGCATCTAATACTGCTCATCTAGACCCACCATCTCTCAAGGTACAAGGAAGACTTGCATCAAGACTCTTCTCTGTCCTACACCCAATCGGTGAATGAATTTCCTAAAGCCAGATAACAGGCGAGACGCTGTCTGTCTTCAAACCAACACAGAAAACGCTTCTCTTCACTAAACACTTAACCAAGCAATAAAAAAAATTTAAAACCCTAAAAAAAAATTTGAAACCCTAAATTCTTATTGTACCAAAGTGTCTTCAACAGGGTTTTAGATTGACAGTGTTCTTAGGCTTCGTGCTAAACTGCCTGAGTTAACAATAAAGGGTGAAATGTAGACCACATAGTGCTCACAAAGAAGTGAAACTGTGTGAGCTTCATTGTAAAAGAAAATCAAACCTGCTGTGAATGGTACATTAAATACTGAACAATGTCCACTGTACCCGGAAAATGGAATCCAGCTTGCTGTGAGATGAATAACAGACACGAGTGACTTTAATAAAGTGCTTCTATAAAACTCATCTCTGATTATGTAACATGCCACACATCCGGGGATGAGATATTTTTAGGGAAAGGACTTGAAAACACACAGCGAGAAAACAAAACCAGACATGGCCTTGTGCACAGTGGGTTCTCCCAGTGGGAACGGAGTGTCATTCCATCCCTAACAGGAAGACAGAGCAAAGTTCACTTCTCCTAGGGAACATAAGGATGTGGTGAAATGAGACACCCCCCCCCCCCCCCTTTCCTTATTGTGATGGGCCAAGACACGACTCATGCTTTTAAATACTCTAAATGTTTACACAAAGCTCTGTCTGATGTTCAGAAAACTGAATTTCAAATCTAAATTCATAAACTGATTTCTGTTTATCTGTCTGCAGTTTTTCCGGCTTTTCTGACACTTTCTCACAATCTAACTGGGTTGTGGACACATCTGGAGTTTATTGTCTTTATTTATTTAATATTTCTTATTAAACTAACAAAAATCTAATTACAGATTCATTTGTTTAAAATGAGTTTAGATATATTATGTTATAATTTTATATGTTATAAGCTTAAGCAAAAAATTAGAGATGCACCGATATTAAATTTCTCAGCCGATACCGATAAGCAATTATTTAGAGTGATATCGGCAGATACTGATAACTGATACCGATAGATCTGCCTTTTATATGAATTATAATTAACTCCACAATTCTGAAAGAAATGCAAATAAAAACTTTATTCTCTCCATTTCAGCAAGTGTTTCACAATAACTGGTCTCATAAACAGAAAACACATTACTCTAATTATCATTAACACATGAACTAAATTCTGAAGACTAAAGTAAGATTATTAACTTATTGAATGTTATTAATTCATATTAACATTGACTGAATTGTAAAAAACCTCCTGTTAGTCTCACATTCTCTCTCCACACACACAAGCATTTCTACATCACGGACATCAAACTGGTCATATATAATATCAACTTTTATATATTTTAACATTAACTGGATATGAAATACACTACTCTACAAATATTTTTCTGTACAATATATACTTTTTTCAACTCATCTTCATTTAAATCTTTCACCAATGTACTGGCCCGTTAATTCAGCACAAGCAGCGTGAGCAGTGCGCTAGGAGCCGGGGGAGTGGGGGCGGGGTTTGGGGGATTAGACTCGACACCGAAACTCCCGCTTCACTTGTGCTCACTTCCGTTGTAAAATTTTAGCAATCTTTTGATTGACAGGTATAATCGGCCCTGATCATCGGATGTTTTTAAACTATCAGCCGATAGCTGATAGCATGAAAAACAGCCTTTATCGGCCAATACATCGGTGCATCTATAGTAAAAATACATTAGAGTAGAATTGTAATTTTAGTGTTGAAATGTAATATTACTGAAAAAGTGTCAAATAGAGTAGAAGTGTAAAGGATAGTAGAAGTGTAAAATTCAAGCGGAGGTATAACACAGAACCCCCATCAAAGCCGAGCTCCCACCCAGCGACTTCACACTCACACGCTCCACCAGCGATGTGTGCTCCATCCTGAGCAGAGTGAATGCATACAAAGTTGGTGCAGTTGGCATTCGTCTTCATGGACAATTTCAACCTGTCCTTAGCCCTAGCAATGGTCCCCATCTACTTCAAAAGAATGTACCATTGAACCAGTATTGAAACATGCTACTGACTTGACCTTCAACAACTTGTGTCCTGTCCCCTTATCAAGAAGGCACATCAGCATCTCTACTTCTTGAGGACATTGAGGAAAGTTCATAAATCTACCGAGATACTAGTGAACAATCACTGAACTATCAAGCGCATACGGACAACTGCATCTCAGTGTGGTACAACAGCTGCTCCTTCTCTGAGTGGA
Source organism: Ictalurus punctatus (assembly GCF_001660625.3). NCBI lineage: Eukaryota > Metazoa > Chordata > Actinopteri > Siluriformes > Ictaluridae > Ictalurus > Ictalurus punctatus. Next base: position 59,139 of record NC_030423.2, read on the forward strand.
AGGCACAATGCTTGTGCAATGGCTCTGATCAATTTTCCCTCTTACTCAGCTTCAAAATGGCTTGTTTTTCTCCCATAGACAGCTCCTTGGTCTTTATCTTGGTTTATCATTTTTAACAACAAATGGAGTCTTCACAGGCAAACCCCAGGGCTCAAACCAAGAGTAGACATTCTGCGCTATTGTTTAAACAATCAACCTAACAGGGCACACCTGGTCAACGGGAAACACCTGTCAGTCATATGTTCCAATGTTTTTGATCACTTCAAAAATGGATGGGTTCAAACTAAAGGTGTCATGTTCTAAATGATTAAAAACGCATCTAGATGTAAATATCAGGAAATCTGACTTTCTGATCTATGTCTCATCTCCATATTTTGACCTCAAACCCAAATGTCTTCAGTGTGTAGCAAAAACAATATAATTGGCCTTAACATTCCAATACTTTTTGAGGGGTCTGCATTTTACTGGACTGTACTGTACAGTCTTGGATTAAATTAATCAATGTCTCTGGACCCATGTCTACTCTTATATCATGCCATTGCACTGTTTGTCACTTGGCACTTTACAGCCTCATTTGTCCTCCTCTTGCAGTACACTACTTCGCTAGTTGCACTTCTGTTTAGATGCTAATTGCATTTAGAAGGTTTTTTACTTGTAGTCTGCACAATGACAAAGTTGAATCTAATCTAATCTAATAGAGTAGAATTGTGATATTAGATTAGCGTTTATAAAATTAGAATGGAATTGTAATGTTACAGTAGAAGAGTAATATTTGTGTATCAGTGTAAAATTAGAGTAGAATTGTGACTCACAGTGGCGTCCTGCTGCACATATCCGATGTCCTCAATGCCTTTGATATTGATAACATCAACATGCGTGTCTTTGCTGGGGACGGTGGAGTATCGTTCTGTCTTCATCATGAGAGCCTGAGTGCTTCACCTGGACATTAACACACACGAACGCTACACTTTTACACAACTTTACAGTAACACACCTTTAAATGCCTTTATTGGTATACACCTTTACAGTTACAAACCTTTAAGATTACACACCTTTATAGTTACACACCCTTCACCCTTCATTTTATAGTCATACACCCTACACCACATCTTTACACTTACATGCCTTTAACATTTCACATCTTTACAGCTATATACCTTTGCACCTTTACAGTTAGACCTTATACCTTTGTAGTTAAACACCTTTAGAGTTAGAAACCTCTACTGTTGCACACCTTTATCATTACACACATTTACACATCTTTACACTTACACATCTTCATTGTTACACACCTTTACTGTTACACACCTTTTTTTAATCTCCCAATAGATCTTTATTTAATCCTTATTGCCGATAAGCAGGCTAGGCTAGTTAGTTAGCAGATACTAGCTAGGACTGGGGGGAGTGTAGCTACAGTGTATGGTGAGTGATATTCTATTTTTTTTTTTTATTTAAGTGGAGTGTGTAAGCAGTGTTAGAGAAAGATTTTATCATTATTTTATCTGATCCTAAAAACTGTGTAATAAGATCAGCAGTGAGCAGAAAACAACTAGAACATTTGGCATCATGTTAAAGAATATGCCATAACATGTCTATCAAGGTAGGGGATTGTGTAATATCAAGCAAAACTACTGTTAATGATCTTGGATGTGTCCGACAATGATTTAAGTGGTGCTAGTATGGCTATGAGAACTTTAGGTTAATGTTAGAACAAAATTTCTTGCTATATATGTTAGTTTTCTGGATAAACAAAATTTAAAGTTACTTGCATCATGTTTAGTGCAATATCATTTGAGTACGCGTGCATTTCATGGACGTCTGATCGGTCTTGTGTGCAGTTACAGAAATCTTAAAATAAATTGATGTGGTTGGTTTTAGGTTTTAGTAAACCTAAGGTTTTAGGTTTTAGTAGTTTTACATATGTTGATGTCCCATTTTAGACATCTTGATTGGTTACCTATAGAAAGCAGAGTAGCATATTTGAAACTAAAAATGGTACACAAGATAATTAATACTTATTTTAATACATATTTCTCTAGGGTAAGTGAGAGACATTTTTATAATACTAGACAAAATGTCATGGATATTACATTATATTGTTTTAAAACCATGTATGGCCGTAGGTCTTTCAAATACTCAGGGGCTCAAGTGTGGAATAAGTTGCCTCTGGATATTAAAAGTATTTCAAATATGGTTGGTTTTAGTTCGAAAGTCAGAAGTTGGTTATTAGACAGGTTGGTTTAGTGATGAATTCGTATTGTGTATTGTCTGGAAGTTAAATTGTGATTGTAAATTTAGCAAATGTGGAAACTTATTGTAGCTTTGTATTTTAGTAAGCAATGCCAAAGTAACCTGTCACTAGGAGTGAAGTTTGTTCTTTACAAGATATCCTTGACAAATGAGTGTATTTCACAATTTTTTTGTCTAACAAATCAAATAAAATCAAATGCCATGGGGTGGGGCGGGGCTGAGCAGGGGTTAGGGGCGGGGCTGACTAGCCCCAGTGCTGATGTGCTGCAGGTGAAAAGTCGTGCAGTGTGAGAACCTCATCTAAGCTGCTACATACCACCAGTGCTGAATGCAGTGTGTGAAGGTTCTACGGTTCTGTCTGGACTATCAGCACACGCAAGTCTGTTACACACACAGCAGCATTTTTACATTCTGACAGATGTAAGTTAAATATAGGACTTTTGTTGGTATGGGAGTAAAGCATGATGCATATCTGAGTCCTGCAGTGAGACATGTCGTTCATCACAGCAGATAGAATCAGCATTAGCAAATAAACACCACCTGCTAAAATTAGAGTATCAGATCCACAGAACACACTTCTGCACTTCACACACTTACTCCAGCTGATACCTCATTACTGACCTCTCTCTCTCTCTCTCTCTCTCTCTCTCTCTCACACACACACACACACACACACACACACACACACACACACACACACACACACACACACACAGAGAGAATATGCCCTTTTATTTCTGAACATGTAACAACCGCAATAATAATAGTAATAATAATAATAATGATAATAATAATAATAATAATAATAATAATAATAATAATAATAATAATAATAATAATAATAATAAATTGTTATTAAAATTATTATTCAAATTATTATTATTATTATTATTATTATTATTATTATTATTATTATTATTATTATTATTATAGTAATAAGCATTTACACAATTACATATAACTGTAAATATTCATGAACAAATACGGTCATGAATAATTTATTCTTGGTAATAGTATTGTTTATGTCTCTGTCTTTACTCACAAATGCAAACCACTGAAAAGTTCATTTGAAAGAATTTGCACTTTTGAAATAATTTCCTTCCTTGTTTCTG